>NW_028177160.1:0-15290 GCF_964030765.1 Micromesistius poutassou
GGTGGGTGCCAGCCTGCTGCCCCCGGCCTGACTGATGGGAGGAGAGATAGGGGTGGACAACCTCGGCGTGTCTAAACTCAATGCCACGTCGCGCCGCCGCCGCCCACGACGCTTCCACATCACCGGCCGTCACCCGCTGCCCAGGACGCCTCGACGGCCTTTTTTTCCGGGTCGGACGGCGGCTGACGACATATGGGCGGGGGAATACGGGAACGACGAAGAAAAAACCGCATCAGAAAACCGTCACGTCTAAAACAGCTTCCAGGGGAGGTCACTTGGGGTTCAACTGGAGTGAGATCCTCAAAACTAAGCGAGGGCACTCGCCACATTTGCCCCCCCCCCCCCGGGGTTGAATTCCGGACCCGTCCATTATGCTCGATGTCACCCCCCCCTCCCACCCTCCCACCCTGTCATCGTGGTCTACTCCGTGAAAAAAAAAAATAAAAAAAGGCGTGCAGCCAGCCAATGAGAAATGACAGATCTCTTGCCAGCTTGAGACGTTTATACGTGCACATGCGTGTGTGTTCTGTTGACAACGTCCATCATCCCCGGCACCGCACGGTGCCACCCACCAGCACAGGGCACTGACCTGCTCCACCCAGACCCCCGACGCCTCCTCGGGAGCCCAGAGGATCATGGTCTTGTCCATGGAGGCGGACAGCAAGCTGAGCGGCTGTCGCAGCCTGCCGCCTGTAGAGGGAGACAGTGGGTGGATCGTTTAATCATAATGATGCAGCGGGCAGCGAGAGAGAGAGAGAGAGAGAGAGCCAACCTTTTCGACTGCGAGGCGGGGAAATGCCATCAATTACTTCAACCAACTGCTTCCACTCATATTCTCTACATCATTTAAAAACATCAAACAGTTAAACTGATACAATTCCTTTTTCCTAGACGTCCTTTCAGGCAGCATCTGAAATTGGCACAACAAAAGCAATGATGCAATATTTTGCAAGTCCTTTTCGGTTCCACTAGATTCTGAGCGCCACCCCCTGGAGCAATTCGTTCCGGAAAAAAATGCACGCCAACATTGCAATGAATGAACATGTTTTTGTGAGCATGTTGACATGTTGACAAATTAGTTAGAGAAAAGCAATCAGGGTCGATTTAAATAACGAGCAGCGGTCCGGCTTCCCGAAGGCCACTCCACCCACTCCTTCCCCGTGTCCCCGTGTTCCTCTACCTTCGTATCGTGGCGGCTGCCAGTGGACTCCGTAGACCCAGTTCTCGTGGCCGGCGAGGACAGTCTCCAGGGACACGGCGAACACTAGGAGAACCGGAGTCCAGAGATTACACCGTCAGTCCACTTAATGAGACGCTGGCCACCAGAGGTGGGCTCTACGGGCTTCTGACAGAAAGTGATGATGATTCAATTAGGATGTCTTATTAGCACAGGGATTTATGTACTCTGGTCTTTTTTTATTTTTCTCATGGACACACACACACACACACACACACACACACACACACACACACACACACACACACACACACACACACACACACACACACACACACACACACACACACACACACACACACAATGAGCACAGTTCTTCAGTGGGTTGATTGCCGGCCCCTGGGCCACTCACCTCTCTCCTTCACTTCAAAAACTTCCTCTTTCATTCTGATGATGGTGTGATTGTCCTCTGAGCGGGCATCGCTGCCAGCCCCCTCGCGCAGCCGCCACATCCGGATCAGACAGTCCTGGGCACAGCTGGCCAATAGCAGCTCCTCGTCTGCAGAGAAGGATACGAGAGAGAGACATAGCGGGAGATGAGAGAGAGAGAGAGAGAGCGAGAGAGAGAGAGACATAGAGGGAGATGGAGAGAGAGAGAGAGAGACATAGAGGGAGATGGAGAGAGAGAGACATAGGATGGAGAGAAAGAGACATAGAGGGAGATGGAGAGAGAGAGACAGAGGGAGATGGAGAGAGAGAGAGAGAGACAGAGGGAGATGGAGAGAGAGAGATACATAGAGGGAGATGGAGAGATAGATAGATAGATAGATAGATAGATAGATAGATAGATAGATAGATAGATAGATAGATAGATAGATAGATAGATAGAGAGAAACCCTCTTTTGTATGAGCCATCCAATTACCTCTTAACTGATCATATTTTTTGCTGTTTTGGTTTATTTTGTGGACGGTGGAAATGGCTGCACCTCGCCAAGGCAACTTCTGGTCTGACTCAACCCACGTGCAATATCAGGAATTCCAATTCTTGTCTTTGTACTTGCGTGACATTGATTTGTTGTTGCAATTAAATTAAAAGACCATAATTGTGATGGACGCGAGTGGTTATCGCCATCCACATAAAATCAGTTACAATGATCTAAGATTAAGCCAATCACATAATTGTGACAGTCGAAATATGAATATGAAATAAAATATAATTTAATATCCTGGTGCTTTCAAATAGTGGGTTGAAATCAGGAGAAGGGCGGTTCGCTAACATGTGGAGAATATGAAGGTTTCCTCATCGCTTCATTAAAAGTGTCTTCCACTTCCATTTCCACAAGGACACGAGGTCCGTCATCAGAGTAGAAAGAGGGCGTGCGTTTGTTATTCCTCTATGGAAGGCTTTCAAATTAGGAGTGTGTCGCTCCCCTGTCTGCTAGCGGGAGGGGGGGGGGACTAGGTCTGAGACCGTGAGGAGGATGTGGACGCGCGCACAAGGCTGTAATCAAGGACATAAAACAGCTTAATGTCACACGAGATCAGTGATGAAGTGGGATAGCCAATGGTGACATAGTTAGCAGGGTCTGGATTGGATCAGACACAATTAGATTAGATTAGATACAATTGTATTAATTAAAAAAAATATATATATATTATTATTATTTATTTAATTTGCATCATCTCCCTCTTTTTTGAATTCTGATCATCTTAATAATTATTTTTGCCATGAAATATCATTGTAACTGCAACGAACAAGCAAATAACATATTAGGTAATTAACTAGTTATTTTGGTAATGAATACAAATTAAAGAGAAAAAAACCCTCAGGATTTTAGTTGTTTCCTTCAGATGGTGAAGATGTAATGGTAAAATGGATTTCTTTCGTTTATTTTCCTATGGTTCTCACCTACGGACGCCCACTGCAACCCTCGCACCCAGTCCTCGTGACCCTGAAGTGACATCACCTTAGTGAGCTGAAAAAATTAAATCAGAAATTAAAATTTCGAGAGTGAGAAAGTGGAAGAAATTTCGTATTTTTGCCTATGGTTATTATGACACATCAACTCTCCTATGTGCCAGAGAACCTCCCTACCTCTCCATTGAACAGCACGTACAGGTGGACCCGGGAGTCGTTTCCCCCACAGGCCAGTATGGGAACTGCAGTAAGAGAGTGAACAGCATGGTCAGTCCTGAACTAGCAGCACTAAGACACAACATGAGACATGGAGAAGAAAGAATGCATTTTAAACTTGACATTCAGCAATGGGAAATAAAGGGGCTGGTCGAATTGCGCTGGATTATACGAGAGCGGGGCTGCAAGTGTGTGTGTGTGTGTGTGTGTGTGTGTGTGTGTGTGTGTGTGTGTGTGTGTGTGTGTGTGTGTGTGTGTGTGTGTGTTTGTATGAGAGAGATAGAGCATGCATGCGTGTTTGAGAGAGAGAAGAGAGACACAGAATGCGCACGTGTGTGTGTGGGTGTGTGTGTGTGTGTACGTGTGTGCATGTACGTGTGTGCATGTGTGCTGAGCAGAGGGCTTACCTCTGCTGCCTGGCAACAGCACCAGAGACACATCCATCATGAAGCCGCTGCCAAATGACAAAGTATGGAGGCACTCCGCTGGGGAAGACACGTGCATGTAGAATGAGTGAGCTACGCAGCGCCACAGGTCACTTTGTGAACGCCAGAAGGACGCCATTCTACACCACATCCATTCAATGCATTGAGTGGCAAGTGGAGTGCATTTAAAACATAAGAGGAATGGCACGCGGACAGGAGGCGTTGTACAATTTAGAGAGGTATGCAGGTGTTTAACTCACCTATCAGAGCACATGATTCATTGATTTACAACTGTTCCAATGTTGACACACACACACACACACACACACACACACACACACACACACACACACACACACACACACACACACCTCAGACATAGATGTTAGACAAAATGTGGGAGCAACGATTCATTGGACCACACAGGCCCTAGTAGAAGTGACCGGTCCTTTTGAAACAAGTAGACCGTGATGCAGTACCAGTAGGTAACTACTCCTGAACCTTCATTGCCTGAACCAAAAGGATCTTACATTTCTAGAAGTCTCATTCAAATATTTTTCAGCCAGCAATGAAAGTCCAGTTAGACATTTGTCAGTTGTCCCTCAATCACAGATTGAACCCCCCCACCTTTTTTAGTACTACACACACACTCACACACACAGTGACTGATGCTCTGCACTAAAGACTAACAACATGTCTCCCACCTCTGGCGCCGTCCACGAGCCACAGCCTGACGGTGGAGTCCGACGCAGCTGAAGCCACCAGGATCTGCGTGGAGTCCTCCAGGTAGATGGCGTCCACAGCGGATACCGGACCAGTATGGCCAACGCACTCCACAGACTGGCTGAACTGGAGATGGAACAAACAGTAGTTCTATTAAAGTACTGAAATAAAAGCCATGTGTATTTTCAAAATGATATAGTGAGATCGCATATGGCTTTTTGTTGTTGTTGTTGTTGTTGTTGTTGTTTTAACTAACGTTTCCATCCTCAGCCGCCGTCCACACAATGAGTCTGTTGTCCGATCCTCCGGAGACGAGGTGACGTTCTGGACCTGTAGTAGTAGAGGCAAGTTTTATACTTTTATACTTGTCAGGAAGTGTCCGAGTACCTGGAAGGTGCTATCAAAAGAATATGTATGATTTTTATTTTCTAAGAACAAAAGTCAAACGTCATCATGTACAAAAAGGACTAATCCGGACAGACAAATATGCACTCACTGACAGAACACCATGTGGTCATTATAAACAAACTCACCACTGTCATCTCTGTAAACCCACTGGACTGAGTTCACTCTGCCTCGGTGTCCATTTAATACAGCAACGACGTTTCTTTTCTAGAAATAGCCAACACATGTATTAAGACAAATTAGTAACTTAATGCAAGCATAACACTAATATTACACTACAGTCAGGACACCGGTGGCACTGTCAGACCTCCCAGGCTAAGCGAATGCTATGTCTGTGTTATTCAACTACCTGTGGACTGTACAAAGCCACTGAGTTACACGTCCCAAAAGCAATTATGTCTCCGCGACCCCATGAAAGAACATTTGGGGTCCTATTTGCACAGCATGCAACATGACATGTTTGTATCACGGGCGCCGCCATCTTGGAAACAACGCTTGGTGGCGTTACCGTAAGTATGGATGTAGCACCGCGCATCTGGGAGAGGATACCGCTACTGTCGATAGGTGATTATGAGTCTTGTGCTAACATCTTTATTTTTTCTTCTTCTTCTAGTATTTATTCTAGTACTGGTATTATTTTTGATAATATTTAAGAAGACGTTTACAAAACGTTGGCTGCCAACTTTCCCTTCTGGGAATCAGTGTAATATGAATGCCCATCCAGTAGATGGCAGACGACAGCAAGAATGTAAATGGAAGATTCCGATCACGTTAAACTTGGAAATGATTACACGCAACATTGGTATATCGACTTTTAGTTGTCTCCCAGTTGAAACTTCACCTTGCCTCATCATCACAATGGGTGACACCACCCCAGCAAAACCATCCACCCCTATCCCCCAAAACACACACACACACACACACACACACACACACACACACACACACACACACACACACACACACACACACACACATTTCACATGCCACTGTGAAAAGTGATTATGCTATTATCATGCTACAGCAAATTGCCGCACAGCCATGGGCTCAGGTTACTGGCAAAGACAGAAAGAGAGAGAGAGAGGGAGGTTGGAAGAGAGAACTGGCAGCTTGATGAATCATAACTTTCACTTCATGGATTAGATGCAACTCCTCTTTATGTTTGCGTCTCTGTCTGTGGTTCTGAGATTCAGCTGCCACATTGAGCTCTGTTCAAATTTCTGGGGAAGCGTGAATATCAACGTCGTTGATATTCACATTGCATTGACCTTAAGCCACATATACATGCAGACAGAGCAGCACTGGGCAGGCAGTCACTATGGGGGGTCATGGGGGAGAACATGATTCTGATGGATGCAATGGAAAAACGAACTGGTCCCTGGCTATTATCTTCTGGTAATGCTGATCATTGGGGCGCTGGGGCACCGATCCATGCCAATACATTTTTGTCCAAGGGAAGACCAGCAAGGGCATACCTATTGATGTTCTAGTATGAGTAGTAGTAGTGGTAGTAGTGGTAGTAGTGGTAGTAGTGGTAGTAGTAGTAGCAGTAGTAGTAGTAGTAGTAGTAGTAGTAGTAATTATTGTGTAGAACTATCTACTATTGAGTCACTTAGCAGATGCTTTAATTAAAGTGATATAATTAACATGCAGGATTGTTTCCATCCTGTACAAATATGCTTACAGGTCATTTGAATTGAATTCAACGTATATGAATATGAATAATGCGCCATGAATGCTGTTGACAAAGTTTCAGGGGGATGAAGACTTCCGTGGGTCCTCTGATGTGCTCAGAGCTGTCTCCCTCTGCGTCTCCCTCACTGCTGGGGGTCAGCAGGGAGCAGCACACCAGCGTGGTGGCAGGTGGGGCAGGGAAACAGACACGTCACTCACGTCACACTTCACGAGGTGTCGAGGTGTCCCGGAGCAAGACGAATCACCCTAACTGCTCCCGACGAGCCGGATGTCTCCTTGCATGGTTGGCACCGCCGTCAGTGTGTGAACGTGTGCATGAATGAGTGAATGTTAGGCGATACTGTAAAGCGCTTTGAGTGGCCACTGGTTAGAAAAAAATGCTATATAAATGCAGACCATTTACTTCAACCTGCTGTGCTGGAGAGCATTCACAGCTTTATGCCTGTTAATGTAGTGATGGTCTTGTCATATCAGGACGGTATTAAAGGTCCCATGGCATGAAATTTTCACTTTATGAGGTTTTCTAACATTAATATGAGTTCCCCTAGCCTCCCTATGGTCCCCCAGTAGCTAAAAATTGCATTAGGTGTAAAACGAGCACTAGGTATCTTGCTCCGCTCAAACACGCCGATTTGGGATCTGGCCCCATATGTCGTCATATGGGGCCAGGTTACCTCCCCTTTCTCTGCTTGGCCCGCCCAGAGAATTTGGCCCGCCAATGAAACAATGAGCTAGGACCGTGCGAGCGCCACGTGTGTGTGTGTGTGTGAATACACACACTGTAACGCAAGTGTAAATCAATCAGATCGCTTGATTTAAGCCATCCGTTTTATAATGTATTTTATAAAACGGGTGGCTTAAATCAAGCGATCTGATTGGTTCCCAACTGTTGTATATTGAGCGTATACACACAGCTATGACGCCCGTTCAGTTTACAGAGTCCCGTATCACTCCGCGCCTAACTTGAACTGTTGTTTATTTATATATAAAAGCAATAGCATAGTTCACTGAAGCCTAAAAATATGTTGATTGCTGGAGAGGGTGGAAATGTTGTAAAGCAATAGGCACACGGTGAGTGAACTCGATAGTAGGCTAAATTGCCGGCGAACCAAGCTACCGTCTCTACCCTAGCCTTCTCTCTGAAGGACGCTACAGTGTGTTGCATAGCAACCGCTGCGCACTTTGCAGGCAGCCAGGAGGGACTACATTTTTGTATTCGTTAAAAAAATGCTTTTTTGACTTTCTCACTTTTTCAAAATTGAGGGTGTCTATGACTTTCATTTCGCCATACTTACATAACCGTTTTATAAAAGCAATAGATCACTTCAGTCAGTGAAATGTTCTCATTATAGCACAGTTAAGGGGCGTTGTTCGTCCCGACGCGCAGCGGAGGGACGAACAACGCCCCTTAACTGTGCTATAATGAGCACATTTCACAGCCTGTCATGATCTATTGCTTAAATATAGATATCTAAATATAATGATATTATTTAGATACGGAGCACCCGGAGTGTTCAGTGTTCCACTGTAAACACTAGCGCAAGCGCAGTGGCGTAACAAGCCAACGACGGGCCCGTAAGCAGGGGGATTTTTGGTTTTTGGCTGCATGGCGTGAGACTCTGTAGAATCTTATAATGCTTACACAGGGTCCGCAGGTGGAATTGTTGACGGGGGGGGGGGAGCTACTCGGGAGCAACTCAGCTGAATGTGAAACTTAGGACTAGCGCCGGATGCAGAGCCCGGGCGATAAGGTGAAGTCGCTGGGGTGGGTGGAGCCCTCCGAAGATTGACGGGGCCCCCTGATTGGTCAGGGCCCGTAAGCGACTGGAGTACCTGCTTACCGATAGTTACGCCACAGCGCAGGCGCATGGTACCGTGGCCGCAAGCTGCTCAGGGCCACGCCCCCACCCTCCACCTTGACCCGCCGCTAAAAGACGGCGCGTTTGTGGAGAGCTCATCGTGGGACTGGCTCGTAGTGGCTGTAACTGGCTGCATTTCTTGAACGTCTTCTGATACTGTATTAGGGGCCCACTAACACCTATATATAAGCATCCATAAAGTAGCATGCCATGGGATCTTTAATCAACGATCATTGAAAATAAAATACAGACAATCAGTATATCTATGCAAATTAATTTGGTGAATTACACTTCCCGTCTAAATAAACAACCATTCTATAACAATTTGTGACGCGAATTGCACACAAGTGGGACATAAACTGTTTAGCATTAGGGGTTTATGTCAAAGGAATCCACATTCAAGTGCGCCCATTAGAGTGTGCGCTTGTATTCCCCGGATTCTGTGCTTGATTAAAGTTGCATTTCCACACACACACACACACACACACACACACACACACACACACAGGTAGCATCGACCTGTGTAGACGGCAGTATTTGTACGCCCAGTGTCCTCGTGGTGTCTGCGTGGTGGAGCCCTGGATCTGTCAGACGTGCAGAGTGGCAGGTACGAGACAATGGCAGCCGCGGTAATAAGAGCGTGTGGTACAGGCGGCCCGTGGTTATGTAACGAGGGGAACGGGGGACGCCAGAGGCAGCGCCTGCTGTCCTCGTGGCACACCGCCGGGGGGTTCTGTGTACATGCAATTAAATGCGATGCCTTGCCCCTGAGGGGGCGGCTGATCTGATTGGCTGCCTGGCAGATGACAGACCAAGAAACGGAGACGGAGAGGCAGACAGACAGACAGACAGACAGACAGAAAGACAGATAGAGGGAGACATGCAGACAAAGGGAGAGGCTGGCACGCAGGCAGGCAGACATGCAGACAGTGAAACACAAGCGCAGACATACACAAACACACACTGTGTGTGTGTGTGTGTGTGTCTGTCTGCCTGTCCTTCTGTATGTCAGTGTGTGTGTGTGTGTGTGTGTATGTGTGTGTGTGTCACACACACATACATTCACACACACAAACACCATAAACACACACACACATAAACACCTACATACACACACCACACACATAGACTGACAGAAAAATAACAGACAGATATGCAGACAGTGAAACACAGACGAACACAAACACACACATACAAACAACACCATACATACACACACACGCACACACACACACACACACACACACACACACACACACACACACACACACACACACTGACATACAGAGGGACAGGCAGACAGACGCACACAGACATGCAGTTCATGCAGACACTGCACCCTCAGTCTTGTTGTTTTGGTTTGTTTTCATATTTGAGTTTGGCTGCTGGCAGATTATTTTCCATGTGCTCCGCAGGCATGGGCTTGTAGCCGTAGTCCTGAATGGCATCTAAATCAACATCCACATCTGTTTACCTGTCTGCCAGGCACTATTCTATCAGGAGAAACTAGCAATACCGATAATTAACATGAATTTGATAGCTAGTCAATCTATCTAGCCATGTCTATACTAGCCAGGTTTGCAACCTGGGCTTGACAATAGACTAAAAAGTGGTTGGTTTGTGTATTGAACAGCCGTGCACGTAGACACACGCACACACACACACACACACACTTACAGCAATCCTAACCTTAAATTCTTCATTGCGTGTCCGCATCACCGCAGGATACGACTGAGTCTGCTAGTTTCATCTGACAGTGCACAAAATTGCCATCTCTTCATAAGCTTTACATTCGGCTCAGCAATTTCTGTACAGAAATATGTGGAGACACAGGCAAAGAATACGAGAGGAAGAGAGAGATAAGAGCCAAGCAGCTATGGGAAGAAATATAAAATAAATGAGAATGAGAGTCACACAGAGAGAGAAAGAGAAAATGGGACGTATAGAGAGAATGAGGAGGAGGATGGAGAGACAGTGAGAGAGAGAGATTTCTGTGACAGAAGCAGATAGGCCTATTGGTTTACGATCACGCCAGAGCTTATATAAGCATTTCTGATGAGGAACACTTATTATGGGAATCAGAATACACTTGTGTTCAGACCTCAATGTGTACTGTCGTCACTGAACGGGTCGGCAAAGATAAGCAGACAGCAACTGACTGTCTCTTAAGACTTTGAATGGAACACTAAAACAAACACATTATTGTTTTCTCACACTGGGAAAGAACATTACATTTCCCCCGTCTCCACTTTCTATTTCGGCCAGTGACAGGGCTCTCGAAGAAAACGTTTCCGTAAGACAATGCTAGACTTTTTTTACGCCCATTGTTCTCGTCCTCCCAAAGGTTTCCTGTCAGGAATCGAGGCCATCTCGCCTCAGTCGATCCTCAGCGGCAGAGGGGAAAACACGCCCACTCCATCGGTGCCGTGCGATCATCTTATCAGCGGGACGTCGTCTTCAAAAGCAGGTTAAAGAAGACGCGCACATCAGCAAGTAAAGCTATTTAGTTTAAGTTCATTACAGAAATGCCACGCCCCTCGGCAGGGTAAACAGCGCTAATAATAAATAATACATGATTGATGTTTCTGCGATAATAACAAAAGATGACAAATACAATGTTACTTATCCTTTCTGTCTCTCCCTGATTCACTGTGTGTGTGTGTGTGTGTGTGTGTGTGTGTGTGTGTGTGTGTGTATGTGTGTGTGTGTGTGTGTGTATGTGTGTCCGTGCAGGCTTGCGTGATGCATGCATGCTGCATACGTTTGTGTGTGTTTGTGGATGCATGTGTGTGTGTGTGTGTGTGTGTGTGTGTGTGTGTGTGTGTGTGTGTGTGTGTGTGTGTGTGTGTGTGTGTGTGTGTATGTGTGTCCGTGCAGGCTTGCGTGATGCATGCATGCTGCATACGTTTGTGTGTGTTTGTGGATGCATGTGTGTGTGTGTGTGTGTGTGTGTGTGTGTGTGTGTGTGTGTGTGTGTGTGTGTGTATGTGTGTGTGTGTGTGTGTGTATGTGTGTCCATGCAGGCTTGCGTGATGCGTGCATGCTGCATACGTTTGTGTGTGTTTGTGGATGCATGTGTGTGTGTGTGTGTGTGTGTGTGTGTGTGTGTGTGTGTGTGTGTGTGTGTGTGTGCCCAATCCATCACTGCTTACACTGCCAGCTGCAACAGTCAACAGTTAAAGGAGCATCACAGAAATTGTTCAATATGAAAAGTGACGGTAGCAATTCATGTAAAGAATAAATTGCTATCAGCCATCTGGTGTGATAGTAATACTAAAGTGTTGCTCACCACTTGTCATCCGCTGGCTGCCTTTGTAAAGATGCGCATTCCGGGTTTGGCAGCAAACAGTGTGTGTGTGTGTGTGTGTGTGTGTGTGTGTGTGTGTGTGTGTGTGTGTGTGTGTGTGTGTGTGTGTGTGTGTGTGTGTGTGAGAGAGAGAGAGAGAGAGAGAGTGTGTGTGTGTGTGTGTGTGTGTAAGGGGGGGGGGGGGGGTGGTGGTGATATGATATGAATAGACACAGTGCATACCCTGGTGTTATTCCAACTGGCCTACATGAATTTCATGGAGACCCAAAGTTTGTTGAGAATTCCATTCATTCATCAACTAATACAACCATTCCAGTGGGCCACCATATATAGGCTGGAGAGGCAGGGGTTGGTTTACAAAATGCAGGATGGGACCAATATACAGTGTGTCTTTGTCGTACTTGTTTCGGGGATGATGTTTTTTTTTTCTAGGCTATTGTTCTGAAATTACAGAATACCGTCTGTGTGCGTGTGTGCATGCGTGCGTGCGTGCGTGCGCGTGTGTGTGTGTGGCCACGGTGGTGTGCTGCAGCAGCAGTCTCCGTGTGGTTGAGTAAACTGCACGGACATTAGCGGACGCACGGAACGCAGGCACACCACCACCAGCAGCAGCGAGCAAAGAGTGGAATAAAAGCATACGCGGTTGTTCAGAAGCATTTTAGGGAAGCCCGCAGTGTTGGGAGCAAAAATACAAAACCTCGATAGTACGTAACAACCTACAGGCTAGTTTTATTGGAAACAGGAGAGAAGGTGTTTAGTGCAAAGTATTTTTAGTACGTTGTGGTAGAAAACGAACGGCGGGAATGGCTTCATCTCCGTGCGGTGTCACCAACTTTGATTCCGGTCTGGAAATCAAAACTCGCTCGGTGGAACAGACGCTTATTCCGTTGGTCTCGCAGGTAAGTTTGGTAATCCAAATAGCGTTGCAATACACTTGTTTGTGATGGCTTCTGTGCACACAGCTACGTCCAACTGCGCGGACTCGCCGCTTCATGGCTGTTTTTTTTTCTCTCCCGAAAACAACGCATCAAAGTTTGCATGACGTCCAGTGAATCGTGTTAACTCGTGAATTGTGATCGCGTCCGTAACAGACTCTTTATAACTGTATTTACCTGGTCGCGCGCCACCTCTTTGTAAAGCAGTAGCTACGTAACTTTTACACCGATAAATCACATCTTATCTGCATACCCACTGGTGAACACGTGTCTATGTTGACCCTACAGTGCTCAGCCGTTGTTTGCATTCATGAATGTGTTCAGTATTAGAGAATGCGTGTCTCGCAGCTGTCCCGCCGTGCGTTCTGCGAGGCATTAAAGTTTCCCCAACAGTTCGGAGCTGCCCGGACAACGGGACAGCAACACCACTGACCCCACCCCTTTAATTAGACCACTTTACGCACGTGCTTTGTTTTGGCGATAAACAGTGCGGGGAGACCCAATAAGTCAAGACCACTGAACCATTTCATAAGCGCCGTGTGGCCTGTGCATTATTATCGTGAGTTGGAATGGAATCAATAATTAACAGTTTGGACGGGATGTTCATTATGGCTGCATTCGTTCCTTCTCAGCTGGTCACCTGATGAGGCTACTGCGTAGTCTTTATACATGCTAATGAAGGCCCGAGCGTCCGGCCAGTGGCCCATTCAGACACGGTGGAATAAAGGGGTCATCCCGCCCCCCCTCACTCCATAACATTACTAATACAATAGACGACCCCCATCACTTTCTCTTCTGAACCATAAACGCCCCAAAGCACTCAAACACACGCACACACACGCACGCACGCACCCATACACACACACACACACACACACACACACACACACACACACGCACACACGCACACGCACACACGCACAAACATAATTTGAAAGTTGAGTTTACTCGTGTCTATATCTCTGACTAATTCTTCTGTAAGTAATTGGAGTCCACTGTGGTTGTAAACTTTTAGTTTTATTTATTTACTGAGCAGGGCTACAGTAGCTATTGAAGGCTTTTCATTGAATGCAGCAAAAAACCTCTCCACACACGCGTTGATATCGGGCTGGGAACCGAGGCCCCACCTTTAAGGATAGCGATTGTGCGGCTGCTGTCTTTGTGCGTGTTGGTGGCGTAACATATTATTCAACATTTCCTCTGGTCGACGCCGGGCCGCTCAAGGACTTCTGTCTTAACCAACCTCACGGAACCTCGTCTTTCTGCGAGCGAGTTGAGCCCATGTCGTCCCCATAGCAACGGAGATTTGATGAACTACAGATGAGCAGGGGGTGGCTGCTAATTGTTGGCGTGTGTGAAATGTGCACTTTTTTTGGTCTAGCTTGGTTAGTCGCGCTGTGTGATGACAGAGTATACTAACCAATCTCCCTGTGGTGGGAGATTGGTCGCACACACACAGGTCGAGTGGTTTGTTTGTTCTGTGTGTGTGTGTGTGTGTGTGTGTGTGTGTGTGTTTTCAGGGTCATTAGATAACTGTAAAGGAGGAAATTAAAGGGCAGAGTTTGCAAGCGTTTGTAACAGCGTGCACTTAACTGCCCTGTGCTTAGCTCCTCTTCTTCTTCTTCTTCTTCTTCGCCCTCTTCACTTTTCCTCCTCTATTCTCTGCTCTTCTCCTCGTTTCTCTTATCTCCCCCCGTTCCGCTCCTCAACCTTCCTCTTGCTCTCCTGTCCTGTTCTGAGGCGTTGATGGCTCAGGCCTCTGTTATCACCTTCACTCCCACCAGACTGTAATTACAGGCCCAGGAAACTCCCAGCCCACACTGCACGCACACGCACACGCACACACGCACACGCACACACGCACACGCACACACACACACACACACGCACACACGCACACGCACACGCACGCACATGCACACGCACACACACACACACACACACACACACACACACACTCACATGAAGGTAGGCCCTCACACACACACATACACTAACACACACACTCAATCAAACAAGGGTAAGCCCACACACACACACACACACGCACACTCTCACACACTCACAAGCAAACACACACACACACACACACACACACACAAGCCTGCACTTACATACATGTAAACACACGTGCACATGCTAAAGCACTTCCACCAGACAGACACAAGATACAGGTTGACTCATTAACTTCCCAAGTCTCTGTTCCCAACACTATATTATGTGATGGCCTCTTGCATTACTTGCAGCTTCGCCGGCATAACGTAGGCAAGGCAAGGCAACTTTATTTATATAGCACTTTTCATACACAAGGCAGACTCAAAGTGCTTCACATATACACACGTTTAGACTAACTACAGCGTGCTGAAGCATGCTTCTACCCTATTTGGTCTATTTCCTAGTTTATTTTGGCCAAGGCCTCTCTGCCCCTTCAATGTTCTTATACATCATTTCAATTTCTGAACAATTTCTTGCTCTGACAGCAGCAAGCCTTATCTTCCCGATTATTTCCCCCCTCTCCATTTTCATGGATGCGCGAGGGCCACAGCAGGGCTAATGAATTGCTCGGGGGGGTGGTGGGCCTGACATATAATGGCCACCACACCACACACACAGACCCCCGGGGAAGACCC
>NW_028177159.1:0-11789 GCF_964030765.1 Micromesistius poutassou
GGTGGTGGCAATCCTTCATGGAGGGGGGGGGGGGTGGTGGGTGGTGGGTGTGGTGGGTGGTAGGTGGTGGCAATCCTTCATGGAGGGGGGGGGGGGGTGGTGGGTGGTGAGTGATGGGTGGTAAGTGGTGGGTGATAAGTGGTGGGTGGTGGATGGTGGGGGGTGGGTGGTGGATGGTGGGGGGTGGTGGATGGTAAGTGGTGGGTGGTGGGGGGGTGGGTGGTGGGTGTGGTGGGTGGTAGGTGGTGGCAATCCTTCATGGAAATAAGGAATCACTCGTGGCGGCCACCCCAAGGTGCACTAAGAAGGAAGTGATGAATGGAAAAGGAGCGAGCCACGCAGAACACAAACAAATGGAAACCAGCTGAATGAAATAGGAATGTGTAGAATGAGGAAGGAAGAGCTGGAGCGAGGAGATGATCCTGCTTGGAGCTTAACGTCCCCTTGCGGACAAACACTCACTCGGCCCCCCCTCCCCCCCGAACATCTTATTTCTGATTGGATTGTTGTTTTTTACCACTTGGGCAGGGGGACAGAGAGGGAGAGGGTGTTTATAAAATGCTCTTACTGTACAAGGTACAAGTACCATGAGTGTGTGTGTGTGTGTGTGTGTGTGTGTGTGTGTGTGTGTGTGTGTGTGTGTGTGTGTGTGTGTGTGTGTGTGTTACACTGCATGACTTCAGATGTTTTCGTAGCTGACAGACTGCGGCCGTGGACGCCAATGGTTGTGACAGCAGCGTAGAGGATGGCCACGATGAGCACCAGCCCTCTGACAGAATGGATGTCCCCACTGTGAAAGACTGTGTGTGGGTGTGTGTATGGGTGTCTGTGTCTGAGTGTGTGTGCGGTGATGGTGTTGGTATGTGTTTGTGTGCGCTTTTGTTTGGGTGTCTGTGACTGAATATGCGCTATTGTGTGGGTGGGTGTTTTTGTGTGTCTGTGTGGGGGTGAGAGTGGGGGGGTTGGTGTGCGTGCGTGCGTGCGTGCGTGCGTGCGTGCGTGCGTGCGTGCGTGCGTGCGTGTGCGCGTGCGCGTGCAGCATAGTTCATGGAGTGGTTTTGTAATGAAGTGAAGGAGACAGGTGCCATTGGGCAGCACAGGAAACAGTCTTTAAATACATCCTGACCAGAAAACACAGCCTGTCTGACATAGGGTGGACATACATGGACATGACTGTGTCTATCAATTAATACTATTTTTGGTGGTTCTTCCTTTGTGTGTGTGTGTGTGTGTGTGTGTGTGTGTGTGTGTGTGTGTGTGTGTGTGTGTGTGTGTGTGTGTGTGTGTGTGTGTGTGTGTGTGTGTGTGTGTGTGTGTGTGTGTGTGTGTGTGTGTGTGTGGGTGTGTGTGTGGGTGTTTGTGGTCTTTCACTGCAGTCCTATCAGGGGGATTGCAGTTCTTACCGTCAGGCCCCACCTGGTCTCCCTCCTTTGCCTTCTGAGAAAGCTTCTTAACCGGATTGTTTTCTGGAGTTTAATAGTGAGCTATAACCGTGTGGACTTTTGCAGCCTCCTACGATTTTGCGTTCAACGCCTCAGAAACTGGCACAATGTTATCAGATTTGGCTCAGGCTCAAAGACGTTGTCGGTGTAGGACATATATAAATCACTGTCACAATGGGTAGTTGCATTCCAATGTGATTTTTCACCACTTTATACTCTCCCTCTCCCTCCCTCTATCTCTCTCCCTCGTATTTATCTTTCCGACCTAATTTCCCAAACCTGAATTAAATTTCTCTTCTTTCTTCTTTATCTTTATCTTTCTATCTTTGTGTGTGTGTTTTGTGTACTTGCGTGCGTGCGTGTGTGTGTGTGTGTGTGTGTGTGTGTGTGTGTGTGTGTGTGTGTGTGTGTGTGTGTGTGTATCTCTTTGTGTGTGTGTGTGTGTGTCTGTCTGTGTATGTGTGTATGCGTGTGGGTGTGTGTATGTCTCTGTGTTTGTGTGTGTGTGTGTGTGTGTATGTCTCTGTGTGTCTGCGTGTGTATGTCTCTGTGTGTGTGTGTGTGTGTGTGTGTGTGTGTGTGTGTGTGTGTGTGTGTGTGTGTGTGTGTGTGTGTGTGTGTGTGTGTGTGTGTGTGTGTGTGTCTAGCTGCGGGGCGGCCCTCGTGGCCAAGATGCCACTGCGTGCCATGCCAGTCGGCAGGCGACGGTGAGGGACCGGAGGAGGGGGCGGTCTGCAGGAGGCTGCGAGGCGGAGGAGGAGGAGCTGGAGGTGGAGGAGGAGGAGAAGGAGGAGGGGGAGGCAGGCACCATCCAGCCGACATGAACCTCTGCTGGAATGAGATCAAACGCAAGTCCCACAACATCCGGTGAGTGGACATTTTGGAGATTGGCCGTTTGGGCGAGAGTTGGGCGTTTTGGTACCAAGCAAATGTCACTTTTTAATTGAATCACATTTACAGTGGGTGGATGGAAGGCTGGGTGAGCCATGTGTGAATAGTTGGACGACAGGCTGGGTACAGTGATCTGACGCAGGGAACTAAAAACGTAATCGCACGGCAGCACTCCTCTCTATAGAGCCATCGTTTTTGTCAACATTCCTACACAATAGCTGAGTTACAAAGTACCCTTCCCTAAACAAAAGCCTAACTGAAGTGCAATAAATGTTCCCAATGGATTAAAAATCGCTGTCTAGAAGTGTCTCCCGCAAGCTGTACAACAGTACAGAGAAGTATTGCGTGGCCCATGGAGCTCTAGTGTGGGTGTAATGCAGATAGACTGTAAATAAAAAAGATCAAAAAGACTTAACATACTCTGTGTATCAAACGGATCAAACCGACTAAACAGACTCTATATTAAAAAAGATTAATGGTGATGTATATTAACGTTGGGACACATGCATATTATGAACACAAGTCGATAACGATAATGTATACAATACTGGTAACAAACAATGTTTGTTAATGTATACCACATATCATTAAATAGACCCACAGTTGCGGCCATCGAGGACCGTGTCCGCATATCATATATGTTTTAAGTTGTCTTTGCTGCAATTTACATGACGAATCAGTGTTTCTGAAGTTGGAGAAGAAAACGCTATTCCATGTGTGAATTATGCCTATTATTTGGCCATAAACTGACCATTTGAAGTTTGAAATTCATGTGGTCATGCATCTGTCTCAGCGGAGATGCAAAAGTGCTGTCAAAATATCAACTTGCCAAGTCAAATGCGCTGGGTCTTAAAGGGGATGGCAGGTGGAACTCTCATTGGTTTATTGCACGTTACGCCCAAAACACACCTACAGGTTTCAGCCCAACCCTTTTTAGATTTGTGCCGGGCGCAAAGCTCATTTATCTCGTCGTCATAATAGCAACAGCGCCATAGAACCGCCCACAAAGTACTTTGACTTTACGCCTTGACGTCTGCGTTTTAGACCGACTAGGGCCCATAATGTATAGAATACAGATTCAACTGACTTAACATGAACTCTATATAAAACATGTCAAACAGAGTCTCCACATGTCTACATTGGTTGAAACTATCCAACTTCTTTCGCACAAAAAGTAGAGAGGCTGTTGTTGAGAGAGACAGAGAGAGAGAGCGAGAGCGAATGTTGATGTTCTGTTTTGAGTGCAGTTTTGAGCGCAGCTCTACAATAAAAAAAATAAAAAAATAAAAAAAATTACCCATTTGAAAGAGTAAATTCACTGTATGGGAAAATAACCCGCCAAAGTAATGTCTATGTGTGGGTAATACTGCAGTGGCTTGGTAGCTTGTCATGGTAAGGTAAATCGATATTACTGTTTTTTGCACGTTTCCCAAAAAGGGGCCAAAGGGAAAATGAGACCTTGACAGGCGTACAAATGTAACAGAACGTTGCCTTGAATAAAACGACGGAGTCTCTGGGTTTGACCTCGACAATTTGTCATAGGTCTGGTCGTTTTTACACAGTTGAATGCAGAAATATTGCATATTATCCCTTTAACTAGAAACGACCCGCCTCATCCAGACGGTTAATTTGTCCTCTTTTCCACCTTCTCTTCTACAAGTTCTGTTGCTGTCGATGCTGTGCTGCACCATTGCAGCAGCATTCGATTAAAACCGCTGTCTCTATAATGTGATGTCGTTTAACGTTGTTTTCAATAGCCTTTCTCCACTCGCCGTATTTATTATTTATTTGCCACGGGTTAATTTTGCTGTCACACATATCAGGCCGCCAACAGGGCCCGCGACTGCAGAAAACAATTAGAGGCCATTTGTGTCCTTGCCAAGTCCCTTAATTGGGAGTCGACCGGGCCTGTCACGTCTTCAACTCCACTCCCACATAGCATTTAAACCATTGACCCCCATGCGTTTAGCCCACTTGACCCCTTGGCTCGTGGTGGGGATGGAGGATGGGGTTTGGGTGGTGCTGGTGTTGGTGCTGGTGTCGGTGAGGGGTGTTCGAGGAATCACAGCTGTTTTAGGGGATTGCTGCCGACAGCGGCGTCCCCTGCAGTGCTGAGTAATGAGATCGTTATCGATAGCCCGCGGCGACCGGCGTTTATCTCCCGCCGTGGCCTCTCTGCATGGCGGCCATGTGCATCTGAGGAAACAACAGATGGATGCGCACGCGACGAACGTCTGACAGGACTGGCGGAATGTGCGGTGGGGAGACAACGATGGACGATGGCGACGACAGATGAGCTGAGTTGAGTTTGTGTGTACAGTTGATCGACGCTTTTCAATCAGTTACGTTGTATAGTTCGTGTTTTAGGGTTTGACAAGATTAATACGTGTTCCGTTTCCCTCATTGAAATGATCAGAAAGCAGCGATGATTTTTGCCCAGACGAATTCTATTCTCTTTTCTCTTTACATTTACATTTACATTTAGGGCATTTAGCAGACACTTTTATCCAAAGCGACTTACAATAAGTACATTTGTCATAAGAAGTGAAACAATATATCGCCGTCGGTACAGTAAAGACGTTCATAGAACCAAGTGCAAGTACTAACAATCGCCAGGCTGACCCCATTCCCCGTATACAGCAGTGATAGCTAGCTACTGCAGATGCTACACAACTAAGTACATGCTACACAACATGCATGCACAACACAATTAAGTACATTCTACACAATTAAGTACAATGAATGAATACAACCTGTATTAAGTGCGTTCATCAAGTGCCAGGACGTACAACAAACAATAGTGCAACAGACAAATAAGGGACTGAATGGCTATGTAGAGTCTAGGTGAACTCTGAAAAGGTGGGTTTTGAGTCGTTTACGGAAGCTGGTGAGCGACTCTGCGGTCCTGACATCAGCAGGGAGCTCGTTCCACCACTGTGGTCCCAAGATAGAGAAGAGTTGTGATTTAGCTGATCGACCTTTGGTTACTCTTAGTGATGGCGGTACCAGGCGTCCAGCTGAGGTAGTTGAGCGGAGGGATCGAGCTGGGGTGTCTGGTTTGACCAAGGCTTGGAGGTAGGCTGGGGCAGTTCCATCTACTGCCTTGAATGCCAGTACCATCGTTTTGAATCTGACGCTTGCCTTTGGTGAGGTGGACTTTGACTGGCTCCGCTCTGTGCGTACAAGCGTGTGATTCAACAATGGGATGATTTTCACCCCAAGCTGACTCTGATTGACTATTGAGCGAGACAACAGTAGCACGTGATTGGTCAAGACTAAGTGTAGTGGAAGTTCAACCCATTGAAAGAGATGACTGGCTTCATAATAGCCTGTCATCCCAGTGAGTCTTTGAGTGTCTAGAAAAGCGCTATATAAATTCAATCAATTATTATTATTATTATTGAGTGACAGGCCTTTGAGCCTTTATGGGGGGAAATGAGCGAGAAGCTAACTGCCCATTTGCCTCCTTTGTACCTCTATCCAATTAAACCGTTAGGCAATGAAATATCTGTGGTTAATAATGTAAGATGCCAACGCGAATGTCAAAGCCACGGAGGTGTGACCGTTTTTAGAGAGAGAGAGAGAGAGAGAGAGAGAGAGAGAGAGAGAGAGAAAAAAAGAGGCATTTAAGATCTGAATGAGTTGTGCATCGCATCGATTTCACAGTGCTCTCCCAGTGTTGACAAAGGAAATGATTCAGCGATTCATCACAGTGTAAAGAAACCTTTCTCTTATCACACGTGTAATGGATAGAAGTTTCATGACCAGTCGGGCAATTTGCATGAAAATGTAAAGAAATCCCATAATGCTGTATGTATATTGCCCTGATAAACAAGTAATAAATAAGTGGTGTGGTTCTTGTAAATGAGTTACAGTATATAGAGCAGTGACATGGCATATAGATCAATACATCATAATGTTTAATACAGTTAGTTATTAGTATCATCATTTACAATATTTGAGTAATACAATGCTCTTTTACAGTAATGTTGCTAATTCTTTCATTTTCATTCTACCAATGAAATATGAGCATCATTTATTTTTACTATTTCCCAGATTCCTCCAATTGAAAATAACTCACTGATAATATCCTTGTTTTCTTTCCAAAACAAACAAAGCAAAATACTTTATCCGAGGGACATTTTTATGCCCAACACCGAAACCCTGTCACTGTACACTGATAATAATCATAATAATAATCAAAAGTGTGGTTCGGCTGTAATATCTTGGGCCAAAAATTCCCACACTTATAAAACAATAATATTTGTACACTGCAAGCATTGCAATTTAGAAAAGTGGTCCTCTGTTTTTACACCGCTAATGGAGGTGCAAGAAGAAGAACTAACAGGTTCCTGGGGAAGTAATCATTAAGCCGATGGGTCCTGACTAAAAACAGGGGACAGTCACTGTTGCTATTGAATTGGTTTCAAATTAGAAACTACAGACCCTCCTGATGTTGTGCACACTAGTTACTCTCAAAACCAGCCGAAGCTAGGTCAGGTTTTTGTTTCTTCCGGAAAAAAAGGTGGTTATTTATACAGACTTCAATTGTGTACTTAATCTTGGCTTACTATTTAACAACATTAAAGCTTATCTGCTTTGCTGCCCAATCATGTGGAAGGTATTGATCGGGTTACTTTGATGAATGTAAGCTCATGCATGCTTGTGGGTTTTGCATACATGCATGCTAGGTTGCGTGGTTTGTGTGTGTGTGTGTGTGTGTCTGCACATGGGTGCGTGTAAGCATGGAGGCCTATGTTTAAATATGACACTTAATTGTATTTCTGCGTATGTTTGCGCGGGCGTGAGGGTGAGAGATAGCCAACAAAGACAATATCACTATTGTTTGGTTCCTGGTGCGGTGCGGGGGAATGGCGGTTGTGCGGCGGGGAATGTCCTCCCAGGGCTGCCGTGGGTGTCACAGCAGAATGATGTGAATGTGTTGTGCCACATGGCTGGGATGACTGCAGAGGGCCCCGCCCACGGGAGCCGAGTCACTCTGAGGGCAAGGGGAGACCTCTGAACCACACAATCTGCGTTGTTTCTGTTGTGGATTCAGCTTGTTGTTGTTGTTGTTGTTGTGGATTAAGCTTGTTGTTGTTGTTGTTGTTGCAGTTTTTGTTTTTGTTGACCCCGGTTCTGTTCATTCTGCCGTTCTCAATATATTTTGCTTTTGGATGTTTAGATTTTAATTTTTTATGCAGCTGTCACAGAGTCCTGTAAACGTCTCTGTGGAATCATTCATGTTTACTTTCTGGTTCACCAGCTCTTCCTTTACTAACTCACCACGTGAAGAGCAGCTGTGTTTATTTATATATGTGAACCGAGCCCAATTATCAACCACCGCCATGGTGATTAGACTTATTTTTTAAATAAGGTGTGTGATCCCTCTGGGATGGATGGAAATCAACAACTGGATTGTGCATCTCTGTCTCTCTCTAGCGCTCTCTCTCGCTCTCTAACACACTCTCTCTCTCTCTAGCCATACTGGGTTGCCTTCACATTTTTCACAGTCCGTTCTTCACCAGCCAACAAAGGCTGTTTCCTTCATCTCCCCTCTCTTTCAGGTTTCCAACTTTCTCTCTCTTTAAATCTCTCTCTCGCTCTCGCTTACTCTCTGACTCTTCAAATCTCTCTCTCTCTCTGTTCTTCCAGGGTCAGCAGCGGACAAAGTTAGAGCTGTTGGTAGTGCCGACGGGATTAGGATTTACGTGTGCGTACGAACACACTTCGTCAGTTTCGCTTTCGGTGATTCAGTTTGCTTCCTACAGTGCATTTTGTCTTCGTTTTTGCCTCGTTGCCCGTCCTCAGAAAGTGTTTGAGGTTATTCCGGGGATTCCTGAAGAGGGGCTGGTAGATGCTGTTCTGCCTGTTTGAGCGGGTAACCCACGCGCGGCGCCTTTGACCCATATTTCACACTTCAAGCGACTGTTTGACCCGTTTGATTCTTCTGAGTGACACTCATTTGTCCAAACATGGCAGACTCCGACCGCTGGATTCCCACAACAGAGTGCTTACTCTACCCCGCCCCCCACCCCCTCCACCCCCTCCCTCTCTTTCTACTCTCCCTCACTCCCTCGCTCCCTTGTTCTCTAGATTCATCGCTCTCTCCCTCATGCCTCAGCCCCTTTGCCCAGAGATTTCTCGTCTTTCAAGTCATGCTGTTTCACGATGCGCCGGTGAGCCGGGGAATTAAGATTTAATAAAGGAGCGCTTCCAACACGGTTGGAAGCAGTCACAGCGGGATCGCTGGGTGGATGCGTCCCTCCTGAATTGCAGGGGAGTTCTGCAGCAAACTTAACTTTCTCAGATGCTGTTTCGGATGGGAAATCCAAGTAGGGAATTGATGGGCTACTGTGGGAATAAATCAATAAATGGTGTGAATATGTGCATGCCTATATAGGAAGGTATGTCTGCGCTGTTTGTTGCATGCGTTTGTCTGCATATGTATATCTGAGTGTGTTTTGTTCTGAGAGGTGTGTGTGTGTGTGTGTGTGCATCTGTGCTATATTTTTGTGTGTTTGTGTGTATGTGTTTGTGTGGGTGTGTGGCCCCGTGTGTGTGTGTGGGTTGCGTGGGTGTGCATGCATGTATGAGCATGTGTGCGCTTTGTACCGAATATTCGTGTGTGTGCGTGTCTGTGTTTTGGCAGGGTTTCCCAGGGTGATGCGCTTTTACAACAATCATCTTTTGCGGAACAAATCAGAGGCTGTGTGAAATGTTTTCAAACTCCCAGACTTCTCCAGTTAACTCGGAGGAGCTTGGACTAGCAGGGCTTGGTAATAAGGTTCTGTGCACTCTCTGTACCCAATAAAGCAATCAGGAAAGGTGGTGTGGAGTGTGTATAGAGGGTGTACTCCAGTCTTTAGTAGAAAGAGAATATCTCTGAGAACAGGTCTCACTAAGAAAAAGGTTTTTGGGCAAACGAGGGCAATTATATTTGACAGCGTCTGGGTTTCACTTCCCGACACTCTTCCTTCCTGATAACTCGAATCAAAATGATGAATCAAAGATGGTGGAGGCCTGCACAGTTCAGGCGGCTATTATATAATATTATATAATAAAGCAGTAGGGACGTGTGAAAAGGACTCCATATCAAATGGTAGCACCTCATCGAAACACAAACGTATGCACACATTCGTACACATTCATTCATAAAGGGAATGAAGACACACACAAACACTGACACACATGCACACAAATACATATACACACACACATTCAGGCATTCCCTGCTTGTACTCCATACCTGCTACCTGTCAGACTTGGTAAGCTTCTCCTCTCTCCCTCCAGAGGCCTGCCCTCTCCACTGCGTCCAGACGGATCCAAGCACAAGGACCATTTGAGTGTGTGTGTGTGTGTGTGTGTGTGTGTGTGTGTGTGAAACAGTGACAGGCTGTGTGCAATTGCCCTTGCTATTTTTTTGCATGTGTGTTTATGCATGCGTTTTGTAAGGGATCCACTGACTATAATATTAGTAATAGTCTCCGCCATTTACGCCTGTGATTTAAAGGTAGAATATGTAATTTTCTCTCAATCAAAGCAATAACAAAAGTCTGAGTTTTTACAACGGATTGCCGTGAAAATTGAGCTGACGCGACTCAGCAGCACGACGACAGACAAGGTTGTGTTTGAAAGTTTTATTTACGCTACGTTAAATCGAGTAATGTAATATTGTTGTAATTACTTAGCCGTCAGTCAAAGTAGAGTTCGTAGATGAGTTTCGCAAACAGCAATTACATCGTGGGCCAAGTTAGCCCATCACTGTTATCCGTGGTCAAAACAATCATATAAAAAATAACAGCTGGTGCAACAGGCTGCTAATTATTAATTATTATCATAAAGTATATACCACAATGGATACTCTCCCATTGTAGGCATTCATTTTAAAGCAGCAGCCGCATTCCCTACCTAACACACCGTGCATCACACTGGTATATATTACAAATGTATCCCAATAATTAAAGCATTCGTATTCGGTGTGTGTACTGCCTGCACACATACGTACATATATTAACCGTGCATAAAAAATATGCACAACTAACAATGCCTCACTCTGTATCTCTGGCTGAATGTGGCTAAGCTTAGCGTCTGACTCACCGCTCTTGTGCTGGTTAACATGAGTAAAGATAGCACTCTTGGGGTGGGCGAGCTCTTTCTCTTGGTGCTGCCTCTCGCTTTCATTTGCAATAGGTCACGAGGTAATTCTTTTCCAATATAAGTCCTTTGCGGTGTTCATTTGTGGGTGTGTACACATTGACCCTGATAAAGTGCCACCGTCTTCTGCCTCTGAAGATTGTTCCTCGTTTCCAATTTCAACAGGAGAAAGGGAGGTGCTAAACTTAAGGCGCAAATGTGTGTTGATCCTTTAAGGTTTGATGTTGTTATGGTAGTCGGAGGGCTTCCCAGTGGTGTTATCAGCGTTATTTATGGTCAGAGGAGTGTATGTGGGACACACACACTCTCGAGGAGGAAATTAGTAGAAAAGTAATTTTCCCTTTCATGGGTCTTTAATTGAGCCATCTAGCCAAACAGAAAAAGATCTAAAGTACGCTATGGAAAAATAAAACGGAACATCTACAAAAATAAATTGCATTAATGAATTCAACCGTTGGCTGGGATTGCTTTGTAAACGTTTCTGGGTTTAATGACACAGCAAACACCACATTTGATGCATTTTTTTTTTATTAATCCCTCACATAATTTCAAAAGCGCTGCATAATGTTTACAGATTAATGCAAACATCTGTGTGTGTGTGTGTGTGTGTGTGTGTGTGTGTGTGTATGCGTGTGTGAGGCATCATCTCGGCTCCCTCTTTATCCCCGATCGTCCCCTCAGATCGAAGGAGGTAGGGGTGCTATTGGCTATGTAGCTAGCTGTAGCTTTATATTTTTTTTGGAGCTTGCTGCAAAATCCACCAAACCCAAACACATGCTGTGCTCCTCTTCCCCTGAATGGATCAGCTAACTGGGGCACTATCCCCTCTTTGTGAGCCCTCCCTCTCTCTCTGTCTTGACTATGTGACATTGGGAGGTAACTCTGGCATTTCCTTATTGAAAATGTCCCCCAGTTATGATTCTGGCTGACCCCACTCTGGCTACGGTGCTTTGTCTTCAGTGATTGGATGTTTGATTAGATTTCCAGTCTGGCATGACGTGAAGGTGATTTACTTTTTGATTTTTTTGGAGGCGAAGCAAAGTGCTTTGAGAGAGTGTCCACAGGCCCGCTGCAATTCTGCTGTGTCATTCACCAGGCATACCTCACAGGAACACCCCCGCACACACACACACACACACATACACACACACACACACACACACCTGCCCACCCCTCACCTAACACACCCACCCAACCAGACACACACACACACACCCCCCCCCCCCACACACACACACACACACACACACACACACACACACACACACACACACACACACACACCTGAGCCTGCTGCCC
>NW_028177158.1:0-10000 GCF_964030765.1 Micromesistius poutassou
ACACACACACACACACACACACACACACACATGCGCACACACTGTGAGCTCTGTGAAATTGGACCGATATGACAAGGCCTTCAAAACACACACACATACACACGCACACAACACACACACAACGCATGCACACACACACACACACTCGCACAGTATTTTTCGAGTATAGCCAATTACGACCCCACAGAAACCTTCTACCCGAACCGTTCACCGTCTCCCTGATGATTCTAAAGATCGGTCGGGTCCTCCTAATGATTCTAAAGATCGGTCGGTTTTCCCGAGCACATGGATTTAATGCCAACAGCTGATCTCCCTGGTCATCCTCTATCCAAAACCAAACGAGAAACTAATCATCGACTACAGGCTCCTACACATGAGTAGGCCCGACTTTTTTCCCTCATTTACATAATTACATGAATTAACATAAACGTCAGAAGACAAAGCGAACTCCCCGACTGACCGAACGGTCTCACTGGTAAACGAACGTCTGATGATTGACGTCTTCAAAACAACGGCCTCTCATTTCATCTCACCTTCTAATTGGTCAAAAGGTTGACAGGAGCTGCACAACAACAACAAAAAAAAAAAAACACTATATATATTCAAACTAAGCTGTCATCAAACGCACTCATTCCGTTTAGCAGAAACAGACGACGACCCCGGCTCCTATACGTCCACATGACCCGAGCGCTAATTGCTCCTAAAAACCGCCGGCGTCCGATTTCTGTCCGTCTGCATTTCCGCACACAGCGCCAGGACCAGAAGACACGCCGTCTCTCTCTCTCTCTCCCCAGCGGCGTACGCTTGACGTTGGCGTGTCGCACTCTAAATCAGTCAATATAGCGTATAGAATTTTGGACTCGCTTGGTGCCTTATCAGATTCGTGGAGCCGACAGACTGCAGCTTGCAGGACGCGGGCCGGGAGCGCGGCGAGACGCGGCACGGCGCGGCGGGGGGGATGGGTCGCCATGGCGGCAGGCTAATTGAAATGTGTCGGCGGACCATCGACGTCTGGGCTCGGGTTTCGGAGGGGCTATTTGGAACCACAGCGCTGATTGCTGGTTTCACATCACACAGGGAAAAAAAATCAATACGCACTAGGGGAGCCACATCTAGATGTTATCCTCTGCAAGCAAACATTTATTGTTTGGAGAAAAAAAAAAGGGTGGGAAAAAAAAAGTGTTAGGCCGTCGGATTATTTGTCATTTACACTCGTAAGGTGAAGCTCTGCAGCATGCTGCCACGGCTGGCCTGTGTGGAGTATTTTAGTGTCCGTAAAATGTAAAAACCAATGGGCTCAACAGAAAACTGTTTATCCAAATCAAATATGGAAGAATAGATTATGCGATTTATTTGTAATTGTTTGTGATCTTGAGAATGATCTCTGTTCCTGGTTTAAATCATCAATGGCAATTATGTGCCCATGATTGCAAATTATGCATTGTGACAACGTTTTAAATCCTTCTCAGGTTGTTGAAAACCTTAAAGTGGATGTACATTAATAACCTGCCAATATTGAGACGTCAACTCTTGTCACAGGTTATCTGATGTGGGATCAGTTAGAAATGACTAGTTCTATGTTTAGGCCTTTCAAAGGACTGAGGCGATCCAAAAGCAACCAAACCAGTGGCACACACTGGGAAGTGGCTTCTCAAAGTATTAAGAACCAGCCTATTGACCACAGTCAGAGTTCTGGTTTAGTTTTAGTAAACACCACATTAGAATTGAACAATTATCTTCCTCCATTGTTAAGATGACCCCGACGGCAAGCCTTATTATCCACACTTGGCATTTGGCCGTGACCGTGAGCTCTTTGAAAAATGGATTGCGGAAGAGATAAGAAATAATTTATGTTCCTATCACTGCCTCGCACAAATATGGCAGTGGAATATAGTGCCAATAACTCCCAGAAACTCACGCAGGCACGCTATCGTTTACTGCACCAGTGGTTAATGGTACAGCAGGAGCCAAAGAGGACGCAATGCATCTTATGCCAGGAAGACCGGGCTCTGCGCGTTGGCCGGCCATTATCGTCATCAGATAAGGAGAAGAGAGCGATTACAGGCGGAGGAGAAGGAGGACCTGGAAAAGGTTCCTCTGTAATTATTTGTAGTAGTGGTAGAGCAGAGCTACTGGGTTATAGACGACTAATAAACTATATTGGGAAGTGTGCTTTGTGTTTGGGGTCTAAAATACTGTTTTGTGCTTTTGTGCTCTGTTTGCATGTATGTGTGTGTCTGTGTGTGTTTCATGAGATGTGTGCATGTGTGTGTGTGTGTGTGTGTGTGTTGACTTCCATGTATGTACGCGTGCCGAGTTTGTTTCTATAAGTGTGTTTGTGTCTTTCAAGTGTGTGTGTGCGTGTGTTCCTCTGTGTGTTCACGCTCGCGCTGTGTGTGTATACGTGTGTGCTTCTGTGTGTTTTCAAGTTTAGTGCTGTGTGTCTTTGAATGTTTGCGCATGTGTGTATGTGTTCACGTGTGTGTTTGTATCAATGCGTTTACAAGTTTGCACTGTGTGTGTTCGTGTGAGTGTATTTTCAAGTTTGTGCTGTTTGCGTGTGTGTCTATATGTTTTTAAGTTTGCTGCTTGTGTTGTTTGTGTGTGTGTCTATGTGTTAAGTTTTTGCTGTGTGTGTGTGTGTGTGTGTGTGTGTGTGTTTGTGTACAGAAAAAACTAACAGGGCTGGATGTCTGGGGGGGGTGTCGGCTGGAGGGGAGGCTAAGGGTGAGTGGAGGGGAGGGAAGGAGGGAAGGAGGGAAGGAGGGAGGGAGGGTGAGTGGAGGGGGGGGGGGGGTTAGCTGGGAGGGGAGGGAGGGTGAGTGGAGGGGAGGGAGGGTGGGAGGGGGGGAGGGAGGGTGGGAGGGGGGCCGGGGCGGAGGGGAGGGTCCTGGGGGTCGGGTGTCTGCTCCTCTCCGTCGGGGCGCTGACAGCTACAGACTCTGGGCTCTAAAAGGAGAATCCCCTCGCCTCCCCCCCCTCCCCCCTCCCCCCTCCCCCCTCCCCCCCGGCCGCCCGGCAGCACATAAACCCCCGGGGGGGGGGGGAGGGGGGGGAGAGGGGGGGCGGTGTGGGATCACAAGCAGCGTGTGACCCCTCCTGCTCTGGAGGGGGAAGCATAGGATCCCCCCCCCACCCCCACCAACACCTCCACCACCATCACATCCACCACCACCATCTCCACCACCACCCCCATCTCCACTCCCATCACCACCACCACTAACCACCAACACCTCCACCACCACCCCCATCTCCACTCCCATCACCACCACCACTAACCACCAACACCTCCACCACCACCCCCATCTCCACCAACACCACGACCACCTCCACCTCCACCACCTCCTCCACCTCCACCTCCACCACCTGGCTGCCTCTAGAGGAGGGTCTTGGTTCCGGGGGGGGGGGGGGGGGGTCTTGTGTTTTGAACCTGTTGTTTTATGGGGTCGTGCTCTGAGATAGTGTGAGGTCAAATGGCCCCATGGTACCTGTAGCTCCGAAGAGAAGATTAAAACATAAATTACGAATTGTAAAAATAAGTAGGCTAGGAATTGACCTTGAAAGGATGTGGGACCACACAAGTTACCTAAAGAGTCCTTGTTTGTGTTTTGAGTCATGTGTGATGATAAAGACAAGTCATATTTAAGAAATTATGTTTCACTGTAATGCTGAATTGCATGGAGGAGGGATATTTAACACTGTGCGTTGATCAGTTGCACATTGTACACATTGCTAGTTTGGGATATTTACATTCACTTCACACAAACAAAGAACCAAAGGGGTTTACAGTATAATGTTTACCATAATATTGCGCATATATAATATTGTCACAATGTTTTCTTCTGTAATTATGAAGAAATAAACTATAGAAAAACTAATGTTGTTCCGTTTTTCCTTTCTTTTTCTTTCTTTCCTTCCATCCTCCTTCCTTTCCTCCTTCGCAGAACTCCATAATGTTTTCGCGCTCCGCTTTAAATAGTTAATTACTCCGGTCCCGTCTCCGACGTGTCTGCTGTATCGATGGGAGAAACAGAAGCAGAGACGCCTCGCTTTTTTTTTTTCCCCTTCTCCAATAGGAGAGAGGCGCTATATATTTTGCAGTTCGTGTCTGAAAGGCTGGCTCCAAGCGCTAGGGGTGGGCTCTCGCTCTCTGATGGTTTTCCAGTGAGTATTTGTCAGGTCAGACTGTGCACCGCCCGGCGGTCTCCGCTCCTCTCCCCGGGTTATTTATTACCTCTCTCCCCCGCCGGCAGCGCTGCGGCTCCGGGGCCGCTGCCAACAACGGCACAGAGGCGAGGGCCGCATTAGGGAGGCTCCCGACGGACGGCGCGCAATCAATGCGTTCTTGAAATAGACCCCGGAATATATGGACAGCGCTCAATGTTCCACATGCAGGAATTACGCATCGTTCGCTTGCTGTATACTTGATGGGAATACCAAAATAAACAAAACTCACTGTAGCCTAACCATGCTTACGTTTAAGAAATCAAATCACGATTCAGTAATCATTTAGCGTGAAATGACACGTAACACGATTCACCCCCAGTGACCTACAGCCTGCAGTTAGTGGTTGATCTTAAAATGGAGGACGTCGTAGGGCTTCCATTAGGCCTACGTTTAACACAAGGGTGAATCAAACATTAGTGGGCCTCCGCTGAGGTTGAACGGGTGCAGCCGGCATGGGCACCCAACACGACAACCATTAAAGTAATGTTTGAAATCTTGCCAGAACAAAAGGAAACGTGACCACGATCTCTCGTATCTTCTTCTTCTCCTCCTCCTCCTCCTCCACCCGCCTCCCCCACCCGGATGTGGAGGTAGGAGCTCGCTGTAGGGAACCCCGAGCTTACGAGCAGGCAGTCGGCGCTCAGTACACTCGGGTATACTGGGGGTCCCCTTAATGACTTATTGTTTCCTAGGGGTATCCTCAACCTTCACCCACACACACACATACACTACACACACTACACACGCACACACACACACACACACACACACACACACACAGTACACTACACACACACACACATGCGCGAGATAGGGTTTCCACAGAGGAGTGGGTGGGCGTGGTGGTGGTGGTTGAGGTTGAAGAGATCGAGAGAGAATCAAAGTAGGCTTCGAGAAGACGCGTGTTCCCCTAAGCTGTGTATTTTTAGCAATCGTATCGCCTCGAAAAATGTCAACCAGTTTTTTTTGTTTTTTTTAATCTGAGGTGTTGCTACACTCGACGTGGGCTTTTGTTCATCTTTGAATTGTGGTTTGAATGGAAACGTGTAATTTGAACTTTGGGTGTTTTCCAATACAGTCGTTCTGAACTCTGAGGAATACTGCTCTGAGAAAAACAAAATCATTGACTTTCATCTCAAGGGGAGGGCACGAGGGTAGACCATTTATTTAGTATTATATACTTTATCTTTATGACCAATTTGTTGAAATTCTCTTAACCTACCAACAGTGATTAATTGATCAAATGCTCAGACAAAAAAAAAAATATATATACAAAATATGTATATATATATATATATATATATATATATATACACAAATGTATCTACAAAAGAAAAATCTGGTAGCCTATGTGTGGCTTTTGCAGCCCTGTAATTAGCCCCTCAAATAATTTCATCCGTCCCAAAATAAAATGATTGGAAAGCCTGTCCAACGGTCTGTCCAGCTACTGACCCACGCGTGCTCCCTGCACCGGACCAGAGTCTTCCAACGGGCGAGGCAAACCTATTGCTCAAGCTTAACACGCTAGTCCTGTGTTTGGGTGGAGCGGCTTTGAAGGGGCCTGAAGGAAGGGAAGGGATTTTGTCGGTTGGATGCTCTGAACATTTAGCTTACTCTGGTTGGTTTCTCCAAATTGCCTACGCCAGCTTTAACTACATTATTCCGACACTATAGCCTATGAACATGAACAGCAGGAGCTGTTCATGTTTATAGGCTACACATTGGTTATTGTTAGTCCCACCCAACTGGTGACAATCATGCACGTAAAGAAAAGGAAGTGACAATGAGGGTAAGGCTACTGATATACATGGAACTGTTTAACCACTGTGAGTTAATACAGTTTAACTAGAACAACACAACTGATGAACTAACCCTAACAGTCAAATACTAATTGGTTTGTTGTATCTTTCCGTTCTGTTTGCTTCCCTTTGAGGTTGAGTCTAGGCTGAAACCATCACTTCCTGTCAACCATACAACATCAATGCTCTGCACCAACTGAACAGCTCATTCTAGTTTAGTTTTAAAAATGAATACATTCTATTACTCCCCAAGTTGTAGATCTTCTACTATGTCCTTCCTCTGTTGTTGTTGTAACGTACGCTACTTGTATCCTTGAATCGTGTTTTCATTTGCATCCGGAAAGCATTTTGCGCAGAAGCCTGTAAAGCGTTTTTTTATGAACGTAAGTTCATCCCGAACATGTTTCATATTATTTCCTTTGGCAATCAGCGCTCCCGGTGTCGTACACCGGGAACGCTGGCACCGGGGAAGCTAGCTCACATCACACGAGGTATAGCGCCGCCACTTGTGTTAGCTAAACACCGCCCTGGTGGTGAGTGTGGGTAAGACGGCCTAGCAGTGGAACCAGTGGAACCAGTGGAACCAGTGTAGCCAGTGTAGCCACGCCCCCCTCCCCCCCCGGCCCCCCAGCCCCACCTCCCTTGCGGTGTGGTGTGCCTCCTTCCTGTGTGGGTCAGGGCGGTGGAGGGGTGGGGGGGGGGTGGGGGGGGGGCAGGCTCTGATTTACAGGCTCCTGACAAACGGCTCCGGCCCCTCCCCGGCCCCCCGCTCCTGGATGGCTATCCCATGTGTCGGGGCGGCCGTCCACCTGGGTGGCCCCCCCCCCCCCACCCCCACCCCCCACCGCCTGATGGAGGTCAGATGTGGTTCTGCTCCGGAGCTCCAGGCAGCCCCCCCCCCACCGCACTGCACCACACACACACACACACACACACACATGCACGCGGGCACACACACACACACACACACACACACACACACATACAAACACACATGCACGTGAGAACACACACACACATGCACGTGAGCACACACACACACACACACACACACACACACATACACACACACACACACACACACATACAAACACACACACACACACACACACACACACACACACACACACACACAACGGCTCCTTGGAGCGGGTGATCGCCACAACACAACATCCCACATGGGATCCCATGTGGGATCTGATCCCATGTGGGATCTGATCCCATGTGGGATCTGATCCCATGTGGGATCTGATCCGTGGAGGAAGGTGTTGGGAAGGGGAGGATTTGTTTTGGGGCGATTGAGTAACATTAAGTGGAGGGTTAAGATAACGTTCTCTGATCTAGGACGAGAATAAACGTTCGTCAGTTTACACGAGGCGGAACTACAGAGTAGACTTGAGGCTGAACTGGAACCTGAAGAACATAAAACCGAATCCACTGATTGATTGATGTAAAAAACATTTTTATTTTATGAAATACGAAAATTGCTTTTCAAGTTACGCTTCAACCATACACAGCTATCGCGTGTGTGTGTATGTGTGTGTGTCATTACATTTCCAGCAGCAAACCCGTTCAATCAGTCGTTACGTTCGTAACTGGTTAACAACGCCTTCTCTCCTCCGCGTGCTGCTCTGAGGGCGCCGTCCGTCGCGAACCCCCTCCCCCGATGGCCCCCCCCCCCGAGCCGCCGCTGTTTAAATGGGCCGAGTGGAGGCGCGGCGCGACGGCGGAGAGCAGATCTAGTTTGGTCTGGCTCCATGAACTTCAGCGTGACTTTAACGACGCACACACACACACACAGGGTTAAACACAACGGTCTCCAAAAGTTTAACCGAACGTCTTTCTTTGGCGCAACTTAAGATATTTCTCAAATAATATATATATTATTATTTTTTTCCCTGAGTTTGCTAAACCCCGGATGTGTGTACCTAGTTGTAGGCTGCGAATCTAGTTTAAAAGCCTCTCTCGTATATCTGTGTGAATATAGACAACGCATCTAGGCTACTCTATGCTGTATTTTTAATTCCTCATCATCAATCAAATTCCATTCCCGGCACGACTAAAACCACCCCCTCAGGAAGAAATAGGTGTTATTATTTTAATACTGCCTTGTCATCGCCCCCCCCCCCCACACACACCGCCCCCCCCCCCCCCCCCCTCTATATGTAGTAGCCTACCACTGAATGTGTTTTATTCAACATCCGGCAACAACACCACGGCGGACTGAGCGCGGCGCTCGTGACGGGTCAGCGGCCACCACTGTAGGGAGCGTACAGCGGCTCGTGCTCGGGTGGTGGTGGTGGTGGTGGTGGTGGTGGGGGGGGCAGGTCAGGTATTACAGCGCGAGGCTGATTAAACGTGGGAGGCGCGCGACCATAGCCTTCGCGCGGACGGAGCTGAGAGGTGCTCGTGGAATGCGCGGCTACCGCGAGCTGGAAACTAGTGAATGGGAATCAGTCTGAAGTTCACCGAGACGCTGTCACGAGGCGACAGGGGAGCCCCGCGCGCAACAAAGTGGCGCGTCTGCAAGTCTGGGAGCGAGCGACTCAGAGGCGAGGGCGAGAGGACACTCGAGTCGGGGCGGGCGGCGGATCACTTGTTACCGGCGTCGTGCTCGTCCCAGCAACATGCCTGCCATTAAGAAGGAGCGCCTGGACGGGGAGGAGATGGCGCTGACCGCGTTCAACGGGTCCGAGTACCTGGCCCCTTTAAACGCCGCCGCTATCCCCGTGGTGACCCCGCATCCGCCTCAATACGACCACATCTTCGCCCATCACCACGCGTACTTGGGGCTCCACGACTCGGCGCTGCACCGCCAGCACCTCCACCACAACACGGAGGACCTAATGCTGGAGCGCTTCTCCTCCATCCCCGACTTCCAGCCGTTCTTTGACAACGGGGAGCCCTGCATCGAGGTGGAATGCGGGGAAAACAAAGCGCTGCTCTACATCAATAAGCTGTGCCAGGGCAGTAAGGGACCGTCCATTAAGTACCGCGGCGAGTGGCTCACCCCCAACGAGTTCCAGTTCGTCAGCGGACGGGAGACCGCCAAAGACTGGAAACGGAGTATTAGACACAAAGGTAAGGCACATTCGACTCGGCATCTTGTTTTTACTGTTGTTTTTCTAAGACGTTTCGTGGCGAGGGAACACTTCTTTACTCTTTATTGTGGAGGGAGAGAGAACCCGGGAGGTGGATTCGGCGGAGCGGTAGGGTTCGTGATGATGAAAGGGTTACAGCGCACAGGGCGGCCGTGCGTCAGGGGCACGGAGGAGAGGCGCACACAGCCGGGCTGGAGCCGGACGATCCTCCCGGGGGGCTTCGGCGGTTTAAAGCGGGTCATCTGGAGAAGGCGACACGAGGATATAACGGGTGAAAAGACAAACACGTTCTGAGTGACAGCTTTATTTATTTTTTTACTTTAGTGTCGGCCTATTGCTTCGACTGCACCGTTTAGCCGGTATCAGCTGCGTTCATTTTAAGCGATTTTAAGGATAGCACGCCGTGTTTAGAGTTTTCCTAAAATAATATAGAAATCCAAAACACTAAAATATTTTTGGATCAACGAGCCAAATCGGCGATGAGTGAAGATTAGATTGTGATGTTTTTTTTTTTTTTTTTCTCCAGATTCTATTTCGTTGAAGTATTTTTTTTAAGTAGTAGGCTATAATGTGCGTTATGCAGTGATAATATGTACATCGCCATAGCATGACACGTTGTTCTTTTGTGTGTTTCATGTTGTTTGGTTGTTAATGGAGTGTATTATATCGTATCGTTAATAGCCGATGCGGGGCCCACTCCCCTCTCCAACCGCACGGTGCTGCACACGCGGACACAAAAGCCTCTGATGTGTTGTGGGGAGAGAGAGAGGGGTGATAGCCTACCCCTAGGTCAAATATGACAGCCTAATTGTTACATGTCCGCACACACACACACACACACACACACACACACACACACACACACAGCTAAAG
>NW_028177157.1:5000-7500 GCF_964030765.1 Micromesistius poutassou
CCCCCTCCTCTGGAGGGTCCACAGGACCTCCAGGCTTGGGGTCACTCACTACACTATTCAGTCCGACATGGTGAGCCTTTTCGGACTCACACACGACGTGTTCCCCCTCCTGTGGAGGGTCCTAAACACCTCCAGGCTTGGGGTCACTCACTACACTATTCAGTCCGACATGGTGAGCCGTGTCGGACTCACACGCGACGTGTTCCCCCTCCTCTGGAGGGTCCTAAAGACCTCCAGGCTTGGGGTCACTCACTACACTATTCAGTCCGACATGGTGAGCCGTTTCGGACTCACACGCGACGTGTTCCCCCTCCTCTGGAGGGTCCTAAAGACCTCCAGGCTTGGGGTCACTCACTACACTATTCAGTCCGACATGGTGAGCCGTTTCGGACTCACACGCGACGTGTTCCCCCTCCTCTGGAGGGTCCTAAAGACCTCCAGGCTTGGGGTCACTCACTACACTATTCAGTCCGACATGGTGAGCCGTTTCGGACTCACACGCGACGTGTTCCCCCTCCTCTGGAGGGTCCTAAAGACCTCCAGGCTTGGGGTCACTCACTACACTATTCAGTCCGACATGGTGAGCCGTTTCGGACTCACACGCGACGTGTTCCCCCTCCTCTGGAGGGTCCTAAAGACCTCCAGGCTTGGGGTCACTCACTACACTATTCAGTCCGACATGGTGAGCCGTGTCGGACTCACACGCGACGTGTTCCCCCTCCTCTGGAGGGTCCTAAAGACCTCCAGGCTTGGGGTCACTCACTACACTATTCAGTCCGACATGGTGAGCCGTTTCGGACTCACACGCGACGTGTTCCCCCTCCTCTGGAGGGTCCTAAAGACCTCCAGGCTTGGGGTCACTCACTACACTATTCAGTCCGACATGGTGAGCCGTTTCGGACTCACACGCGACGTGTTCCCCCTCCTCTGGAGGGTCCTAAAGACCTCCAGGCTTGGGGTCACTCACTACACTATTCAGTCCGACATGGTGAGCCGTTTCGGACTCACACGCGACGTGTTCCCCCTCCTCTGGAGGGTCCTAAAGACCTCCAGGCTTGGGGTCACTCACTACACTATTCAGTCCGACATGGTGAGCCGTGTCGGACTCACACGCGACGTGTTCCCCCTCCTCTGGAGGGTCCTAAAGACCTCCAGGCTTGGGGTCACTCACTACACTATTCAGTCCGACATGGTGAGCCGTTTCGGACTCACACGCGACGTGTTCCCCCTCCTCTGGAGGGTCCTAAAGACCTCCAGGCTTGGGGTCACTCACTACACTATTCAGTCCGACATGGTGAGCCGTGTCGGACTCACACGCGACGTGTTCCCCCTCCTCTGGAGGGTCCTAAAGACCTCCAGGCTTGGGGTCACTCACTACACTATTCAGTCCGACATGGTGAGCCGTTTCGGACTCACACGCGACGTGTTCCCCCTCCTCTGGAGGGTCCTAAAGACCTCCAGGCTTGGGGTCACTCACTACACTATTCAGTCCGACATGGTGAGCCGTGTCGGACTCACACGCGACGTGTTCCCCCTCCTCTGGAGGGTCCTAAAGACCTCCAGGCTTGGGGTCACTCACTACACTATTCAGTCCGACATGGTGAGCCGTTTCGGACTCACACGCGACGTGGTCCCCCTCCTCTGGAGGGTCCTAAAGACCTCCAGGCTTGGGGTCACTCACTACACTATTCAGTCCGACATGGTGAGCCGTGTCGGACTCACACGCGACGTGTTCCCCCTCCTCTGGAGGGTCCTAAAGACCTCCAGGCTTGGGGTCACTCACTACACTATTCAGTCCGACATGGTGAGCCGTTTCGGACTCACACGCGACGTGTTCCCCCTCCTCTGGAGGGTCCTAAAGACCTCCAGGCTTGGGGTCACTCACTACACTATTCAGTCCGACATGGTGAGCCGTGTCGGACTCACACGCGACGTGTTCCCCCTCCTCTGGAGGGTCCTAAAGACCTCCAGGCTTGGGGTCACTCACTACACTATTCAGTCCGACATGGTGAGCCGTTTCGGACTCACACGCGACGTGGTCCCCCTCCTCTGGAGGGTCCTAAAGACCTCCAGGCTTGGGGTCACTCACTACACTATTCAGTCCGACATGGTGAGCCGTGTCGGACTCACACGCGACGTGTTCCCCCTCCTCTGGAGGGTCCTAAAGACCTCCAGGCTTGGGGTCACTCACTACACTATTCAGTCCGACATGGTGAGCCGTTTCGGACTCACACGCGACGTGGTCCCCCTCCTCTGGAGGGTCCTAAAGACCTCCAGGCTTGGGGTCACTCACTACACTATTCAGTCCGACATGGTGAGCCGTTTCGGACTCACACGCGACGTGTTCCCCCTCCTCTGGAGGGTCCTAAAGACCTCCAGACTCTGGGCTACTCGCTGCACTATTCAGTCCGACATGGTGAGCCGTTTCGGCCTCACACGCGACGTGTTCCCCCTCCTCTGGAGGGTCCTAAAGACCTCCATACTCTGGGCTACTCGCTGC
>NW_028177157.1:20000-22068 GCF_964030765.1 Micromesistius poutassou
TCACTACACTATTCAGTCCGACATGGTGAGCCGTTTCGGACTCACACGCGACGTGTTCCCCCTCCTCTGGAGGGTCCTAAAGACCTCCAGGCTTGGGGTCACTCACTACACTATTCAGTCCGACATGGTGAGCCGTGTCGGACTCACACGCGACGTGTTCCCCCTCCTCTGGAGGGTCCTAAAGACCTCCAGGCTTGGGGTCACTCACTACACTATTCAGTCCGACATGGTGAGCCGTTTCGGACTCACACGCGACGTGTTCCCCCTCCTCTGGAGGGTCCTAAAGACCTCCAGGCTTGGGGTCACTCACTACACTATTCAGTCCGACATGGTGAGCCGTGTCGGACTCACACGCGACGTGTTCCCCCTCCTCTGGAGGGTCCTAAAGACCTCCAGGCTTGGGGTCACTCACTACACTATTCAGTCCGACATGGTGAGCCGTTTCGGACTCACACGCGACGTGTTCCCCCTCCTCTGGAGGGTCCTAAAGACCTCCAGGCTTGGGGTCACTCACTACACTATTCAGTCCGACATGGTGAGCCGTGTCGGACTCACACGCGACGTGTTCCCCCTCCTCTGGAGGGTCCTAAAGACCTCCAGGCTTGGGGTCACTCACTACACTATTCAGTCCGACATGGTGAGCCGTTTCGGACTCACACGCGACGTGGTCCCCCTCCTCTGGAGGGTCCTAAAGACCTCCAGGCTTGGGGTCACTCACTACACTATTCAGTCCGACATGGTGAGCCGTGTCGGACTCACACGCGACGTGTTCCCCCTCCTCTGGAGGGTCCTAAAGACCTCCAGGCTTGGGGTCACTCACTACACTATTCAGTCCGACATGGTGAGCCGTTTCGGACTCACACGCGACGTGTTCCCCCTCCTCTGGAGGGTCCTAAAGACCTCCAGGCTTGGGGTCACTCACTACACTATTCAGTCCGACATGGTGAGCCGTGTCGGACTCACACGCGACGTGTTCCCCCTCCTCTGGAGGGTCCTAAAGACCTCCAGGCTTGGGGTCACTCACTACACTATTCAGTCCGACATGGTGAGCCGTTTCGGACTCACACGCGACGTGGTCCCCCTCCTCTGGAGGGTCCTAAAGACCTCCAGGCTTGGGGTCACTCACTACACTATTCAGTCCGACATGGTGAGCCGTGTCGGACTCACACGCGACGTGTTCCCCCTCCTCTGGAGGGTCCTAAAGACCTCCAGGCTTGGGGTCACTCACTACACTATTCAGTCCGACATGGTGAGCCGTTTCGGACTCACACGCGACGTGGTCCCCCTCCTCTGGAGGGTCCTAAAGACCTCCAGGCTTGGGGTCACTCACTACACTATTCAGTCCGACATGGTGAGCCGTTTCGGACTCACACGCGACGTGTTCCCCCTCCTCTGGAGGGTCCTAAAGACCTCCAGACTCTGGGCTACTCGCTGCACTATTCAGTCCGACATGGTGAGCCGTTTCGGCCTCACACGCGACGTGTTCCCCCTCCTCTGGAGGGTCCTAAAGACCTCCATACTCTGGGCTACTCGCTGCACTATTCAGTCCGACATGGTGAGCCGTTTCGGCCTCACACGCGACGTGTTCCCCCTCCTCTGGAGGGTCCTAAAGACCTCCAGACTCGGGGCTACTCACTACACTATTCAGTCCGACATGGTGAGCCGTTTCGGCCTCACACGCGACGTGTTCCCCCTCCTCTGGAGCCTCCAGAAGACCTCCAGGCCGTTCTCTGCCTTCTTCCCCTGGAGCCCCCCTTACACACGGGATGGGCTATGTCCTTCCAACACAGGGGTCAAACGTGTAGTAGGCGAAGCCCAGAGTTTTACAGGCTGCAGACTGCTATTTTTCTTGTTTTCGGTACCCCTGGTATAAAAACCCGAAAATCCCAACCCATGGTAGACTAAAACCAACCCATGGTATACTAAAACCAACCCATGGTATACTAAAAGCTGCCCCTGGTAGACTACGGAGAAAAGACTCTGTCTGATTTTTGATTCTCTCTTTTTCTCAAAATCAGACAGAGTCCCAGAGTTAGTGCACCATGGGTTGCGTTTTAGGAGATTTACA
>NW_028177156.1:0-15702 GCF_964030765.1 Micromesistius poutassou
CAGAGTGATTTGAAGCCTTTTCTCCCGGCTTGTTTAATCATCGTTCTGGAGCCGAGGGGAACGTCGCAAATATCCCTGTACGCACTAACCGTGTTTCAACACACACACACGTACACTCAGACTCGTTCTCATTCTCTCACCCAAACACAAACACACAGCCACACACTCACACACACACTCACACTCAAACACACACTCACACACACACACTCACACTCACGCTCACACTCACACTCAAACACACACTCACACTCACGCTCACACTCACACTCAAACACACACACAGCCACACACACACACACACACACACACACACAAACTCACACACACACACATACATACACACACACACACACAGATACACACTCCCTAACACACACAAACTCACTCACACACACATACATTCACTCACAGACACAAACACACACTCACACACTCACTCACACTCACATACACACATACACCCCCAGCCACACACACACACACACACACACACACACACACACACACACACACACACACACACACACACACACTAACAACTGGTCTTCTAGGAGTTTCCTAATTAATAAAGCCTCTTCAAATTGGCCCGACGAGGGCAGGTTGTAATTAAACTCTGAGAGGAGATCAGTGCGGAGCGCGGTGGTGGAGGTACGGGGTGAGAGCAGAGGAACATCAGCTCCTCCTCCCCGGTGTGAGGCCTCAGCACCCGCTGGGTGAGCCCCACAGCGCTGGACTCTGGGTGGGTGCGGTCAGCACCCACTGGGTGAGCCCCACAGCGCTGGACTCCAGGTCCATGAGTCAAACGGGCGATGGACGGCGGTCCAGGCGCTTGACTCATGGATCGTGTTTGTTTAGGTTTAGATTGGGAAAGTGTCGTTGTTTAGAATCTGTCGGTTTTAGAACGTCAAAGCCGATTGGACGTGCTTTGAGAGGGAAGACGGGGTCAAAGGTGAGATAGTTTGACGTCGGTTGGAGGATCTGAGCGGTCAGACACTCCCAGGCTAGCTTCAGTTCTAGCTTCAGTGCTAGCTTCAGATCTACCTTCAGTGCTAGCTTCAGGGCTAGCTTCAGGGCTAGCTTCAGTGCTAGCTTCAGATCTACCTTCAGTGCTAGCTTCAGGGCTAGCTTCAGATCTACCTTCAGTGCTAGCTTCAGGGCTAGCTTCAGGGCTAGCTTCAGTGCTAGCTTCAGATCTACCTTCAGTGCTAGCTTCAGTGCTAGCTTCAATGCTAGCATCAGGGCTAGCTTCAGGGCTAGCTTCAGTGCTAGCTTCAGATCTACCTTCAGTGCTACCTTCAATTCAATTCAAACAAACCTTTATTGATAATAACCCCGGTCACTGTACAAGTACAAGTACATGCACAACGAAAATGGGCCATCGACCAGTCCCACATATATACACAACACACATGGGGTAGACAGGACCGGAAGACAGGGTAAGAGAAAAGTACAGCAAGACATGAGGAGAGGGAGGAGAAAAAAAGAGGCAACCCCAGGCCCGGTTCCAGAACAGAATGCCCCGGGGTGCATCTGAGATTACAGGGGGTGCACCAGTACTATAGTAAAACCAGCTACCCAGCTTCAGTTCAGACTTCGCTTTTTACACAGGCCTTTCTACCAGTAGATTGACAAGCACTTCTGGGTAGTTCTACTGACATGTTGGGACAAAAACATTTACTGTGCTTAAAAGATGGTATCACATCATGTCTTGTGATGTGGAGAACATTTCAGCTGCAACGTTAGCTTATTGATATCCAAGCTTTGGATATGAGAATGAATTAATAATGGTTAAATTAAATCAAATTTGAAAAGGCTCAAGAGGTTCACATACTTTCAAGCAGCACTGTAGCCTTGTGAGACCAAATCATTTAAAAACATAAACATAAAACATAAAACATGCTCTGTATTTATATAAGTGAACCACTAAATGTCACAAAATAATTTTACATTATCATTCACAAGATAATGCTTGAAATATATCACTTCATGTCTAATACATCTAGATTATATGGAACCTTTTGAATTAAATTACAAAAAAATAGCTTTTCCCTGATATTCTAATATTATGAGATGCACCTTTATGTGAACCACTTAATGTCAATAAGTGCTTATTCTGCTGCCCAAAACTTTTAATGCTGACAGATAAAACCCAATTAGGAATGTTATTTTCACAAAAAGTAATTAGTAATACATAGTGCCTTTCTTAAAGTTCACAAGATTGTAAATAAATACAATCAAAACACAATTGGCAATTATGGGTTCTTATGAACAACACAGTGGCGCCAGCAAAGGCTGCTTGTCCGGGAGTGAGAGCGGCGCCGGCAAAGGCAGCGAGTCGGGCAGGATTGAGCTAGCGTTGCTAGTGCTAGTGTTCACAACGGTTATACTGTCTGATGTATTGGATTCTTTTGCTGTGTTCTTTTTTATTTTCGGATATCCATTGTAAATGCCTAATTGTTGCTGCCGAAGAAGTTTAATGTCACTGACGTGCGCGCCGCCGGACGGGGCGCAGTTCACGCGCACCTGTCATAATAATAATAACGTTCTTATCGGTTTAGTGAACAAAATAAATGCAGCAAACAACGGTATTTAATGGAACAATTAGTTTTGTGAGCAAGTGTTTTATTTTTTTAATCATATTTATAAAAAAATAATAATAATTCACTCCCTCCTTTTTTCAATTGAGGGTGCAAACAATTTTTTTGGGGGTGCAATGCATGCTTATGCACCCCCGTAGAACCGGGCCTGGGCAACCCCCAGACTACACTCCTACAGTGTAGTCTGGGGGTTACAGTGTGGGAACAGGAAAAAAACACCTCAGCACATAAGCACATAATCACAACATGAGAACACAAGACCTGCAACAGGGGGAGGGGGGGGGGGGGGGGGTTAACCAGTACAGGCAAGCAGCCACCCGGCCCTCTGCAGCCGTTAGGCGCTGGACACAGACCCGTCTTGTCGTACTGGGGGGGAAACCAAAAGCGGCGAAGGCGTGGGATGGGGGTAGAGGGGGGTGATTGCGTATCTGTATCCGTGTAAGAGTTTGCGTGTGCGTAGGCCTGAAGAGTCGCTCGCCCGACGTCACAACCACGGTGTCTCAGCCGCAGAATGTCATCGCGATAACACAGCAAGTTGCCATGGAGACAGCCTTGATCATGTCCCAGAAAGAGTCAAATCAGCAGGTGTCGGCGGGGTGGGGGGGAGGGAGGCACAAAGAGAGCGTCACACCGCAGTGCTCATCCGGGAGATGTTGTTCCAGCAGAGGCCTTGGCCGAGGCCAGTGCTGGTTGGGGGGGGGGGCTGAAAAGATAAGATTAGGGTTGTTTGGTTTTAGGGCGAGTAGCCGCATTCCAATTTGCGCGACTACACTCCAAGTCCATGCCGGTCTCCAGAACGATCCCCTTGCCTTTGCAAAGCCGTGAGCTTCTCCATCATGATCGTGATGTTATCCGTATTGCTTTTCATAGTCATATTCAGAGTGCCGACGGCTCTGCCCACCGTATCAATCATGACGGGCAGCCCTGTGGGGCAATGAACAGCTGACCGCGTACCTTCATTTACCCGATGCATCCAGGCCATGCCTATTCCAATCAGCAAAAGACCCGTGAATACGATTCCAAATATGTAGATGTCTTCCACGTCCTCCACGGAAAGAGGCGCCAGGCACACGAGCTGCCACCCCCCCCAGGCATCCCTCGTGTATCCAGCTGCGAACGTTCCGGCAGGACAATCGGGTTCCCCCGAACCCGGGTGTTTCGTCGAAAAGACGGTGTCAACGGCGACGGCGTTGAGAGACCATTTGATCAAATCCATGATGATTTAAGTTTGGAGAGCAGTGCGGAGAGTCTCTCAAGTAAGGACGAGACGAGACGAGACAAGACAAGACAAGAGCAAAGCCAGGGTCACGGGGAGGAGAGGAACAGAAAGTGTGACCGCCTTCGTTGAGAGCCAAACGAGAGGCTCTCAACGAGCCTTCAGGGCTAGCTTCAGTGCTAGCTTCAGTGCTAGCTTCAATGCTAGCTTCAGTGCTAGATTCAGGGCTACCTTCAGTGCTAGCTTCAGGGCTACCTTCAGTGCTAGCTTCAGGGCTAGCTTCAGGGCTACCTTCAGTGCTAGATTCAGGGCTACCTTCAGTGCTAGCTTCAGTGCTAGCTTCAGTGCTAGCTTCAGGGCTACCTTCAGTGCTAGATTCAGGGCTACCTTCAGGGCTAGCTTCAGTGCTAGCTTCAGGGCTAGCTTCAGGGCTAGCTTCAGGGCTAGCTTCAGTGCTAGCGTGGGCTCCAGCTCTTCAGGGGTTTGAGCTGAACAGGGACTCTTGTTGGGAAACAATGTCACCGCCTCTACACCACGTTCGTGCGTCAACTTTAATAAGATTATCATGATTGTTACTATTGTTATGAATCCCGAAGAGAAGAGAGAAGAGAGAAGAGAAGATGGAAACAGCGTCTTCCACCCACGTAGAAACCCTACAGAAACGTCCTCTCCTCCTCTTCTTCTTCTTCTTCTTCTTCTTCTCCATCATCAACCACATCTGGCTGGTTCCCAGACAGCCACTTGATCTCCGGAATGATCCGTCGCCGGTTCCGCAGCGATTCGTGCTCCAGCGGTGTCAAATGCTTCTCGTCGGCGGTTAGGATGGATACAGTCTCCTTTCCATTAGCGCGGGGCTGGTGATGGAGGAGCAGCCGGCGAACATCACTCCCTGGCCCAACACACCGGGGATCAGAGGGAGGGTGGGGGTAAACGCTGGGACGGGAGGCGGCTAATGAAGCAGAACGCAGCGCAAGGGGAGGATCGTGATATGAACTGTCTCCTTCCTCGCCGCCTCGTCCTCTTCAACCTCCTCGCTCTCATTCTTGGGGTTCTTCCTCTCCTCCTCTCTTCCTCGTCCTCCTCCTCTCTCACTCTTGGAGTTCTTCCTCTCCTCATCCCCTACTCCTCCTCTCTCTCACGCTTGGAGTTCTTCCTCTGATCCTCTCCTCCTCCTGCTCCTCCTCCTCCTCCTCCTCCTCCTCCTCCTCTCTCTCACTCTCGGTGTCAGTGACAGCAACAGTACCGAGGGTGTACAGAGTCTGGCAGTGTGACTGCTGTCACAGCACATCCGCTCCGGGCCTGGCACGCGACGGCTCAGTGAGAGTCGCTTTAATTGGATTTAAATCACAGATCCGATGAACAGGTGACTCCCGGTGACCTGTGTGTGTGTGTGTCGGACAGAGGGGCTTTTGATTCTGTTGTTAGGTTAGGCACGTCAAGAAACGTTGACCTTTTTCCCCGTGATCCGATATTGGAAAGGTGCTTCGTGGAGCAGCATGTTTCCCGCTCAATGCGGGTTCATTTCGATCACCGTTGGCCTCGTCGGTTAGGGCAAGCGGTCTCCATGGACGCACGGTATCAGCAGTCTGATCGCAGGAACACAACTCAGTAAATCAAGCTCGCCTTGACCTCTGACCATGTTCGCCATCGTCCTCAGAGATTCCAACAAGACTTCCGATTTTTATAAATTGAATATCCAGGAATGCTTAAACACTACGGGGGCCTTTTATCCCGGCCTTCACATTGGGTTATCTGAGACGAGACCTTAACACTTGTCCGATATCGGTAGCGATGCATTTTTTCAAATCAATGTCACTTTCTCATTCCGTCCGCAAGCGATTTCCACGTTTGCAGCGGTGGTCTCTGAATGGACAGCAGAGAGTATCTGGTCCTCATTACGAGACATCTGCTCAGATCGGCTGCTCCTCTCCTCTAGGAATCAATGTGGTCGAGGTCAGACGGAGCAGGGGAGGGGACGCAGATCAGATCGTCAATAACAGGCCTGCTGAAGAAAAATCCCATCCACCCAGTCCTACTGTCAGTCCTACTGTCTGTCCTACTGTAAGTCCTACTGTCTGTCCTGCTGTCTGTCCTACTCTCTGTCCTACTGTCTGTCCTTCTGTCTGTCCTACTCTCTGTCCTACTCTCTGTCCTACTGTATGTCCTTCTGTCTGTCCTACTGTCTGTCCTACTGTCTGTCCTACTCTCTGTCCTCCTGTCTGTCCTACTGTCTGTCCTACTCTCTGTCCTACTGTCTGTCCTACTCTCTGTCCCGCTAGACTCTGTCCTATTGCCTTTTTTGTCGAGAAGTAGCTGAATATCAAGTCTAGCTGTGCTGTTGAAAGCAGTGCTTACAACAGCACACACACACACACACACACACACACACACACACACACACACACTGAGACACACACACACACACACACACACACACACACACACACACACACACACACACACTAAGAGACACCCACAGACACACATAGGCCGAGACACACACGCATACACACACATACAAACACATACACACACAGACACACACACAAAAACGCACACAGACACACACCATCTCAATATCCAGTCCACATGTGCGTCATTATAAGTCATGTGATGTCCATTTTCACTGGGTGGACGGGATTCTTTTAATGAATATCATTAATTTCGGAAGCCTTGACATTATGAATAAACCCTAATAATAGACACGGGTTATGAGGTGCTGACGTCTCCTAAATCTCCTCCAATTTGGTTCAATTCAGCCATTAGCTCTGGCTCCCAGTCGCTCCACCCTCATCCCCCATCGCCAGCGCCGGACCCCCACGGCCCCCCCTGGGGTCCGGCCCAGGCCGTCCTCAGCAAACGGGCCCCGCGACTCGCACAACGTAGCGACGCTAGGCTAATGCTGGCGGCCATTAAGATAACACACACTGAACTTTATTAATCCCTGATGGGAAATACAGAATTATTATACACGATAATAATTAGAGTAATTAGGAGGCTACAAAGAGAGTGAGTATGTGAGCTGGTGTGTGAGCGGGGGAGTTTGTTTTAGAGAGTGCGTAGGAGAGTGAATCTGTGAGAGTGAGGGTGGCTGAGTGAATGAATGAATTTGTTTGCGGTTGAGGTGAGAGTGAGATGGTGAAGTGTGAATTACTAAACCAAGAGCGAGAGAGCCGTCCCCCTCCACAGGGCGGGGGGGGGGGGGGGGCGGGGGCATTATGAATCCTGACTGACTGGCAGGGTAGTTGTTGATGGTAGAGGACGGCCTGACATACATCGGCACGCACGCACGCGCACACACACACACACACACACACACACACCCACACTCTCACACACACACACACACACACACACACACACAGCTCATGTCACACAGCTCATGAGTCCCAGAGGGTAGAACAGTATGAGGTACGCACACACACACACACACACACACACACACACACACACACACACACACACACACACACACACACACACACACACACGCACATAAACTATTACACTTAACAACTTAACACCCCTCCCTAAGTGTTGCAAGTGAACTTGCATGCCGGCGCCCTCGTTCATAAGTAGCGTGTTCAGCTCGCTTCCTCTCTGCTGTCGGGGGGGGGGGGCGTCAGACTCCCCCAGACGCCCGCGGCCCCCAGACGCCCGCGCCCCCCCCCCCCCCCCCCCCCCTGTCGGACCCCCAGGTCGTTCTCCGGGCCGCCTCTCCTGGCGCTTCAGCGACTCACCCCTCCACCCTCCACCCTCCACCTCCGTCATCCTCGGTACCCGGGGGAGCACTCTGCCACTCACCCCCTCCACCCTCCTACCTCAACCCACCTCCACCCTCCACCCACCTCCATGGTACCCGGGGACGCACTCTGCCAGTCACCCCCTCCACCCAACCCTCAACCCACCTCCACCCTCCACGGTACCCGGGGACGCACTCTGCCACTCCACCCTCCACCCTCCACCCACCTCCACCCTCCAGGGTAACCGTGGACGCACTCTGCCACTCAACCCTCCACCCTCCACCCACCTCCACCCTCCACGGTACCCGTGGACGCACTCTGCCACTCAACCCTCCACCCTCCACCCACCTCCACCCTACCCCGGTACCCGTGGACGCACTCTGCCACTCAACCCTCCACCCTCCACCCACCTCCACCCTCCACGGTACCCGTGGACGCACTCCGCTCTGTGAGACGCTGCGGAGTGGAGGCAGGAAGTCCCTGTTCCCTCTCCAAATCAATTATTCATTTGTGATGTGCTGGCAGCCCCCCCCACCGCCGTTCCCCCCCCCCCCCCACCGCCGCGCCCCCCCCCCTCCACCACCGCTGCTCCGTGCTGATCGGTTTTAGCGCCCGCAGGACGTAACGCGTGGTGACATGTCGGGGTCACGCTGACGAGGGGAACGCGTGCCGGGGAAGTTTTTCCATCGCTGAAATTTGGGACAAAGAATCTCACGTTGCTCGGTCTGCACAGTTCGGTTCGGGCCGTTTGTGTTTCGACCGATTCCGCCACTGATGAGTTCAGGTAAACGCTCTCCACACGCAGGTGAGGGTGAGGTTATTAAACCTGACGATTTAAATTGGCAATTTAGAGTTTTGTACAAGCCTTTTTCAAACCACTTTCCAAAGATACACTTCCACAGAACTTCCAGAAGAAGCTTCATAGGAACGTCTACAAACGGTACGATTTGAACACACATTTCTCACTGTGGCTCCCCTTTCCTCTCCTCCACATTAGAAGTGATGAAGCTCCTTGGGGAACCGACCGGATGAATCTGCATAACCGGGTTGTGATCCGCCCGTGTTCGCCCTCTCTCTGTTGTGCTCCATTCGATTAGGCGGCGTGTCCACACCCAGCCTTCCCTCTCAGCGTTTCCTCTCCCCGGCCGTATGCTGCTCTCTGCAGATGCAACGCTTTCCATATTCTCCCTGACTGCACCGCCGTCTCACCTCTCCCCAAACCCAAGGCATATTTATCATTCTGTATGCATATTTTACCTCACATTGTTGTGGCTGGAATTGGTTTATGGTGGGTGTCCACATGTATTTGTATGTTAATTTATTTTTCCACAATGCAATGGGCTATTTTTTGCGGCCCTACGATTTGGGAGATGGGGGCAGCTATTAGCCAAGCTAAACGTCGGGATGAATGTGTTAACGTCGTCATCTCAGTTTGGGTTCTGCCCTATTGGCTCCTTGCATGTCTGGTTTAATTGGTTTATTTGTGTGTCCAATATGCTGAACATGATTTATCTGGCGGACGTGTTACCTGCTGCTTTAACGGAGGGAACAGCACAACAGAAGATGGAAAAGGGCTTTTGGTGCTTTTGGTGTGTGTTTTGATTTAAACCCCACTAATTCAATAGACAAGCGACACCTACTTATCTTCCCTGTTTTTGATTTCATCCCACCCAATCCATCCATGATCCTGTGTGTGTATTGTTTTACTACACAAATATATTCGGCTGTATTTTGCATACAGGAAGTTTTTTTGATTATGAGGGGGCTTCTGGGATATTTCAAAATTGTGCAATGTAAATGGACTGCATTTACACAAACACAAAGCGCTTTACATTATTGCGTAACATTCACCCATTCATGCACACATTCACACACACCGACGGTCAACCACGCAGGGCGACAGCCAGCTTGTCGGGAGCAGTTAGGGTGAGGCGTCTCGCTCAGGGACACCTCCACACTCAGCTAGGAGGAGCCTGGGATCAGACTATCCACCTTCCGGTTAGCAGCCAACCCGCTCTACCTCCTGAGGCACATACCGCCTTATAAATGTCTTTTTAGTTTTTTGAGTTTTGACTGATGGAGTTTTGACTGATACATTCAGACACACACTGAGGCTGTTCTCACACACACGGCCTAGTCTCGTCTACGGCTGTAACTTCATCCACTGCGGGGGACAGCTGGTCGGGGAGCAGCCATCGCTCACAGCCTGTCACGCACAAATCAAAGAGGGCTGTGGTGATGAAGGGCTGAGGGGGACTGAGGACAGCCTCACAGAGTGAAGGGGTGAAGAGACTGAGGACAGCCTCACAGAGTGAAGGGGTGAAGAGACTGAGGACAGCCTCACAGAGTGAAGGGGTGATGAGTGAAATGGTGATGGGACTGAGGACAGCTACACAGAGTGAACGAGTGAGTGTCACTGTGTGTGTGTGTGTGTGTGTCTGTGCGTACCTCATAGTGTTCTACTCTTTAGGACTCAGAGATGAGCTGTGTGTGTGTGTGTGTGTGTGTGTGTGTGTGTGTGTGTGTGTGTGTGCGTGCGTACCTTATAGTGAGCTACCCTCTGGGACTCTGAGATGAGCTGTGTGCGTGCGTGCGTGCGTGCGTGCGTGCATGTGTGTGTGTGTGTGTGGTTGCATGCGTGTGTGTGTGTGTGTGTGTGTATGTGTGTGTGTGTGTGTGTGTGTGTGTGTGTGTGTGTGTGTGTGTGTGTGTGTGTGTGTGTGTGTATGTGTGTATGTGTGTGTGTGTGTGTGTGTGTGTGTGTGTGCGTGCGTACCTCATAGTGTGCTACCCTCTGGGACTCTGAGATGAGCTGGGCGCTGCAGACTCTACAGTAGCTGTCGGTGAACAGCCCCTGGTCCACCTCCGTCGACTTCATCTGCGGGACAAACAGAGACCGAGTAAACAAACAAGCACAATAAACAAACAAGCACGGTACACCGACTGAACGGCGCGTCCGCACACAGCCGTCAGAGTCCTGGGGAACACGGGCCCTATCCACAGGGCACAGAACCGTCTCTGTGAGGGGTTGGCTTGAGGTTATTTTACTAATCGACTCGTGTTGTGAAGTCAGCGGCGATACCCAGCCCTAAACACGTGTGAGGAGAGGATCAGAGGAACACGGACCCATGTGCGGTAACGTTGACCCCTCACAGGCAGGGTGGGGCAATGTTGGCTAGTTGGGCTGTCATGGCCGTAGCTACCTGACCTGGAGGAGTGTGATGTTGTGTAGAGGCAGGGACCGACCAGGATGGTTTGCCTGTATGTATGTATGTATGTATGTATGTATGTATGTATGTTTGTATGTAAGTATGTCAATCATGGCACCCATCATCAATCATGCACTCCTGACCATCCCTGGAAGGAGGGATCCCCCACTCTGCGTTCCTTCTCTAGATTTCTTCCTTGCTTATAATGGGAGTTTTTTTCTTGCCCTCTTGGGGGCTAGGGTCAGGGGGGTCATAACTATACGGCCTGTTAAGCCCTTTGAGACTGTACCTGTGATTCAGGGCTTTACAAATTGAATTGAATTGAATTGAATCGAGACAATCCTGTAATGTAAATTTTATGTTTTCCATTCCCCTTCCTCACAGAGTAAGAATTATTTCAGTGTGAGTCAGTGTGAGAGATTAGCATTACCGCAGGATGAACAACAGTATTTTTGGTTCACATCTTGTTTTGTACGCATCAGTTTGAAATAGACAAGACAAATATAGCAAATGTGTAACGGAAAAGGTTGGGCGACAGAATCAAATTTCATACTGCGATAGACGTTCAATAATTCATTAAGCGGCGCTGGAATTAGACACAGACGCTGAGCAGAATATATGAGCCAGGACTCCTGAAATAGGGCATAAACCTTTCAACACAAACACAGACAAATCTGCTCCTTCTCAAACAAGAAAAAGTAATTCGAAATAACGATGCAGATATTACAGTTGGAGTTATGTTTGTGGCAAGGAGAGGGGATGTTTCAGAATAAGAGTCCTATGAGAGGCTTTTAATGTAGTGAGTCAGCAGGGAGCAGGCCAGGGGTACCAGAGGGGTTATACTGGGACACACCTGTGAAGGTAATTAAATATATATACTATAAATACTACAACAACTACACTACAAAAACATTAATAAATACAAACACAGATAGTGCAGCAGATGAAGATATAGCACAATTTAAGGTTAGTATCATATGATTTGGTATGTATGCTTTTTTTTATGTGACAAACACTTTTTGGTACGTGCCTACTGATCAGATTCTGCTGATTGTAAGAAGTTGACATGTCCCCGATAACTCATCATTAGTATCGTGCACGCCAGCAGATCAATACGTGGATATGTGTTAATTATCAGGGAACTACACAGGGGATCAGTGCGTATCTGTTCATTATCAGGGGCACTAGGAGGTCACTGCGTATGTGTTCATTATCAGGGGAACTAGGAGGTCACTGCGTATGTGCTTATTATCAGGTGAACTACACTAGAGATCACTGTGTATGTGTTCATTATCAGGTGAACTAGGAGGAGGTCACTATGTGTTCATTATCAGGGGAACTAGGAGGTCACTGCGTATCTGTTCATTATCAGAGGAAGGAACTACACTGGAGATCACTGCGTATGTGTTTATTATCAGGGGAACTGGGAGATCACTGCGTGTTCATTATCAGGTGAACTACACTAGAGATCACTGTGTATGTGATCATTATCAGGTGAACTAGGAGGTCACTGCGTATGTGTTCATTATCAGGGGAACTAGGAGATCACTGCATATGTGTTCATTATCAAGGGAACTAGGAGATCACTATGTGTTCATTATCAGGGGCATTAGGAGATCACTGCATATGTGTTCATTATCAGGGGAACTAGGAGATCACTGCATATGTGTTCATTATCAGGGGAACTAGGAGATCACTATGTGTTCATTATCAGGGGAACTAGGAGATCACTGCGTATGTGTTCATTATCAGGTGAACTAGGAGGTCACTGTGTATGTGTTCATTATCAGGGGAACTACCTCTTCAAGTGATAGACTACCCTTGACCGTCAGCACAAACTTCACTTTGGCAGTGTCTTTAATTAGTATTCATACAAAGATTCAAGATGCTTTGCATTCCAAAGTATCTCAAGGCCAACGTTAAATAGTACCAGTGGTTAGCATTTGTAACCATACTAATTAGAGGGATAAACATACAATTTAATGATCCAACCTTCCTTTCATCATGAACACCACCAATCCCCCCCTAATAATAGTACTTGCATTTTTTAATCTGTGGTTTTCTGTAACAGTCTGACCCGATTAGAGGTCTCTATCTTTGCTACTGTAATTCAGATCACTGCATGGAGATGAGCAGATACCAGTGGCCCAATTCCAGTTACCCCCGGCAACAGTAAACAGCAGGCTTGGCACTGCGTATTTCTTGCAGCACCGTGTCAAACATCTTCGATATCTGTGACTTGTTACATCATGCTGGCACTTCAATTATTTCACCAGATTGAAAGAATGCAAAAAATAGAGACATTGTAGATACAGCTACATTATTGCTACTACTACTATTATTATTACTACTACTACTACTACTGCTACTAATAATACTACTACTACTATACTAGTACTACTACTACTATAATACTACTACTATACTATTACTACTAATATATACTACTACTGCTGCTTCTACTACTACTACTACTACTACTACTAGTACTACTACTATTCTACTAATACTACTACTACTACTACTACTACTTAACTACTACTAATAATAATGCTACTACCACTCCTATTACTCCTATTATACTACTACTGCTACTACTACTACTACTAGTAATGCTTCTACCATTCTTATTGCTGCTATTTTACTACTACTACTCCCTGAGGTCTCACACAAAGGATACACCCAATTATTCATTTGACCAAGAGAGCAAGGCAGCCCTAATGAAATGAAAATTATATCCATATCCATATCTCACCATGAATGCCTTAACATGCATTCTGAGCAGGTCTGATCAGAAGGCCGACCACGGAGTGGTTATCTGTCGGACGCACAGACTGACAGACCCAGAGACACAGACCAGCTTTCCCTCCTGACATCAGTCACGGCTTGGTGGACCTTCAGCCTGTTTCAGCGGAAAAACCCCTCGCTTCCTCTTGCCCGTTAGCGTTAGCATTAGTAAGCAGAGGCGTACTCCTGCCCCCTGCATCAGGCAACAAGTGGCCTGCCACGAGACAAAAGAAAACCAGTTGGAGATCGATTCATTAGTCTAATGGACACTCTAGTGGATCGGGTTGGCTGGTAACCGGAAGGTTGCTAGTTCGATCCCTTGCTCCACCCCCGTAAGCAAGAAAAATCACCCTAACTGCTCTTGACGAGCTGGCTGTCGCCTTGCATGGTTGACACCGCCGTCGGTGAGTGAATGTGCATGAATGGGTGAATGTTAGGCAATAATTGTAAAGCGCTTTGAGTGGCCACTGGTTAGAATAGCACTGTATAAATGCAGTCCATTTACTATCCTTAAACAGAGAGGCTTGGAAACGTTATTAGTTCCAACACACTGTACTGATGTGAGCAGAGGAGAAAGGCCAGGGGGGTTTCCCCAGGACAACTCAACATCTGGTCGGAGAAGCAGCAGCTGGAAGAGGCAGCATCTGTTTACCACCAAGAGACCAGAAGAAGATGCTCACAGACGCAAACACATCGCTGTTAGCCTCCAAAGCTGCAATCACCCAACTTCTGTTTTCCCCACTTTTGTTTTGATTGTGTTTTCGGTTGAGTCCCACGGTTCTCATGGTGCATTTGTTTAGCGGCCATCGCTACGCATCAAACGGCATTAAGAACCGGCGCACTCCATCAAAACACAATTTAATCAGAATGAGGACTGTGATACTCAATCAAAACATGATTCAATCTAAATAAAGTGGAGTAAAATTGCTGATAGCAGCTTTAACGGGAAATCACATCACCACATCTCGATCCAAAGGCAATTTACTGTCACTGCTGATGGAAAATAAAGTTCTATAAAGACAGCCTGGCACCGGCCCAACCCCGCTTGTAACTCCCAGCGGCCAGTAAAGATCCCATTCAGCAGAGCGGGGGGCCGCTGCCAACACCGGTGTCCTGGCCCCGGTCCCAACACCGTCCTACCAACATGGCCGTCTGTAGCCCTGATCATCATCCTCCTATTTTCCCGCTCTGCGTGGTAGTTGCCTCGGGGCGCCCCTGCTTAAACATGTGGTCCAGCAGTCGCAGGAACTGCGTTCTCTTCATCATCATTCTCCTGGCCTGCTGAACATCCATGTCCAGCAGCCTCTCTATCCCAGTCCAGATCTTTCTTGGTGTTCTCAGGTCAAAGATAACCTGTTTCTGTATTTCGGTATCTGTCCAGCCTGCATACATGACCTACATACTTAAGAAGTTGTAGGTAGCAAATGTCACGTATTGGGAGAATGTCAGTTATATAGTGCAGCTGGAACTTGAAACTCTGGTCCAGGTCACCTCATTTTGGGTTGATATTCTTTCTTCTGTCACCCCGACTAGGAGCATTCTTCCGTTCAAAACCACCTCATACTGAACCCTCAGTTCTACACCAGTGTTAGAGTCCTCCCACCTGTAGGGGCAGACCCAGCCTGAGTCCCAACATGCCCCCCATTCATACGGCCTACCGCTGGGAGTACTGGGGCGAAGGAGGCCAGATACAGCCAGGTTTGGGTTCTGGGTGTGGTGAAGGAGCCATGGCGGGGATGACATGTGAGGTTGGAGTGTCGCCATGGCCAACGCTTCAAGTTAACTCCCCCAGGGACCACAACTCATGGCCGTGTTCTCTGATCGGAAGAGAAGCACGTACCGTCCGGCCCTCGTTGGGCTCAGAGGACGGAGCGGGTTTAGAAGGAGAGGCTTGGATCGCTCCGATTGGTCGTCGGCCAAATAATTCACCTGAATAATATATCAGACAAGAGGAGATTAGACCATGGCCGTAGAAATAAACCCCAAAGTGTCAACAAATCTTCTTGGCTGTGGTCATTACTGAATTTAGGAGATTGTGGAGACTCCATTATTCATCGGGAAGAGGACTTAAAATATTAAACATGTGCATAATTTATACAACACTTTGAATGACACTTCTGGAAGCTCTAGGGCCGACTGCCAGGGCC
>NW_028177155.1:0-15051 GCF_964030765.1 Micromesistius poutassou
CTGCCTCCATCACGTCACATGAAAAACTGCTGAGCGCCACTCGCTTTCAGTTTTGCCCGTCTGCATGAGTGTGCAAGTGTGTGTGTGTGTGTGTGTGTGTGTGTGTGTGTGTGTGTGTGTGTGTGTGTGTGTGTGTGTGTGTGTGTGTGTGTGTGTGTGTGTGTGTGTGTGTGTGTGTGTGTGTGTGTGTGTGTGTGTGCATGAGTCTGTGATTGTGCGTGTGAATGACAGAGGAGGGGAAGTGGTGAGTGTATTATGGACATCATGTACATCGTATCATGTACATGACTCTTGAGGGCCGTAGACTGGGCGGGTCGGGGGGTGTATCGGGTGTCTGTCAGTGAGTCCCTGCCTGAGTCCCCTGCCTGTGTCTCTGGGGGCTGCAGTGATAGGTCCTAGCAGCAGCAGCAGCAGCAGCAGCAGCAGCAGCATGCCGTACGTGGACCGGCTGAACCGGGTGTGTGGCTTCCTGGACCTGGAGGAGAAGGAGAGCAGCGGGCGCTTCCTCAGGAGATACTTCATCCTGGACACGCAGAGCAACGCCCTGCTCTGGTACATGGACAACCCACAGGTGCTGGCCTCACACACACACACACACACACACGCATACATACAAACATATGCACGCGCACAGGCACAGTCGTGCACACTCACAGATACGCACGCACACACACATGCACACACACACATACACACACGTGGGCATACACAGATACACAGATAAACACACATACATACACACATACATACATACACATGTATACACACAGAAACACACACTTACATGCACACACATGTACCCACACGTGTCCACATGTACACACATGACCTATGGCGACAGTCGAGCAGACATAAACAGAAAAGAGGAAGTGAAATTGACCAATGGGATTGCATGACCTTGGACTCTTGGACTAATGGCTGTTTGTGTTTTTGTGTGTAGAATCTGCCGAGCGGGGCCTGCTCCGTCGGCAGCCTGAAGCTCACCTACATCTCCAAGGTAAAGCTCTTCTCTAAAACCCTTCCTCCACCCAAATGAGCGTGTACACGCAGCCTTCTTAAACGAGAAATAGACGAAAATAGAGGATTCCCTTGTTGATATCGCCCACTTATCTCTCTCTCCACCACCACTCTCTCTCTCACGACCGGTTTGAGCGATGGGCGAGAGCTGGGATCAGGGTGTCACGAGGTAGAGAGGTGGACCTCTGGAGGTAGAGGGGATAGAGGGGTTGACATCAGGGTGTCAGGCTGTAGAGGGGGTAGGGGTGGTAGAGGGGTGGACATCAGGGTGTCAGTAGAGGGTTGGACATGAGCGTCAGCACGGTGTCATGTTTATTGAGCCGATTGGAGCTGGAGCCGATTAATACCGGGACTAGCACCGAGTCATCTGTCATTCCACGACTGTCCTGTGCTTTCCATCTGTTTTGCCTCCTGAATCACTGGATCTGGGGTGTGTGTTAGTTCGGGCTGTGCCATGTAGTCCGGTCCTACTCCAGGTCTATTGAGAGGGAAACCAATCAAGGCTCAGACCCCATGCTGAGCTCGGAGCTGTGGGTCTCAGAGTGGGGAGGGTCCCGATGTCCCGACGTTCTCCTCGCAGATAACGGCTGCGCTTCCCTAGTCCGCCGTGCTGACAGCCAATCACGAGCTGCCCCGGGCAGGTGTCACCGCGGCGACGAGAGACCGCTTGACGTCCGTTCCTCTGAACCTGCCCTCCTCTCTCCTCAGGTGAACGAGGCTTCGCTGAAGCAGAAGCCGAAGACGGAGTTCTGCTTCGGTGAGTTTTATTTCCGTTTTTTCTCCCGGGTGGAAACGGTAGTCACGCCTCGGCGGTGACGCATTACGACAGACGGTGGGTCGACTGGTGCTCACTGAAATAAACGCTGTGAGGACGCTGAGAACCGGCCCAATATATCTGTCCTCCGCAGTCATCAACGGCGTCTCCCGCCGCTACTTCCTCCAGGCCAACGACGTGGTGGACATGAAGGACTGGGTGGCGGCCCTGAACCGGGCCAGCAAGATCACCGTGAGGCACACACACACACACACGCAGAACGCACACACGCACACACATATAGTCGCACACGCAGGGACACACACACACACACACACAAACCCACGCAGACACATGCACACGGAAACGCATGCACCCACACACATGTAGTCGCATACGCAGGGACACACACGCGCACACGGACACACTGATATTCATTCACACGCACACAGACATTATCACACACACACACACACACACACACACACACACACACACACACACACACATAAACTGATAAACATAAACTGATAAACACACACACGCACATTCTACTATGGAAATGCTGAAAATAATATAAAATCCTAATAAGCCATCAAAGTCCCTGTGAGCTGCTGTAATACAGCGATCATAACCAGCCTGCCGTCGGGGATCTCCATTCTTATTAGATTATTACAATCCTGCTTTCCTTCTCTGAATGGGACCAGGGTGGTCTGCTCATGTAGCACTGGACATGGACCATGGACATGGACTGTGTGTGTGTGTGTGTGTGTGTGTGTGTGTGTGTGTGTGTGTGTGTGTGTGTGTGTGTGTGTGTGTGTGTGTGTGTGTGTGTGTGTGTGTGTTCAGTAGTGCGTGGATCCCATGTTAAGGCTGGCCCCAGATGTCTTCTCTGATCTCAGATCTGAGAGCCTGTGTTGCACATGTACCCCCCCCCCCCCCCCGCCCCCCTCTTCACCTGCACACTGTGACACAGGAAGTGAAGCTGCTCACTCGCTCTCTCACTCGCTCTCTCACTCGTTCTCTCACTTCCCCTTCAGAGACCTGAGATGGGGCTCAGCTCAGCACAGCTCAGAGATCGTGTTGTGATGTTGAACCTGTTTTATGAATGACTCAGCACTCCTTAAGTCAAATGGGGTCGGAAGAATAGAGAATTTAACCAATGTATAGTTTAATTGCATGTAGCGGAGGCTAACCTGCACTAAAGGGCTTCTGGTGCATTGAGTTACAGTACATGAGTTCACCTTCCTGGGCTCAGGCTGTAAGCTACTCAAACCACAACAAACAGGCCCAACTCTGTCAGGTCAGCCTGGTTCTCATGAGTCATCGTTGTGTAAGATAATAAACCCTCACAATGGACGAGACCGCAGAAAGAAGATTGCTCACAATCCCGTGAGCAAGAGCGCTATAATGCTAGAATGCTAGAATGCTGGCTCAGAGCAGAGTTTATCTGGAGAAGAAGAAGAATGCTATCTCAGAAGAGTTTATCTGGAGAAGTAGAAGAAGAATGCTATCTCAGAGCAAAGTTTATCTGGAGAAGAAGAAGCACCTTTATAGGCCACAGCGAAGTCTATTGGAACATGAAGTTGATTATAAAACCTTCTACACCCCCTTTGATCGCTAGCAGAGAAAGTCTTAGAAGTTTGGGCCGTTTCAAGTTGAATGGATGTTAATCTCTTAACAAATGAAACCTGGGATTACTTGTTAGCTGCGTAATCAACATGTCTGGACCAACCTCTATGTCCTCAGGTCTCAGACGACGGCAGTAAACTGTTGGGTCGCACCAACTGGGATTGATTGTTGCTATACTGAGCTAATCAGCTCTCATGGTTAGGTCAACCTAGTCAGTGTGGTAACTGCTACTGTACTCTGTCTGTGAGTTACATACAGGATGGTAGTGCAAAGTAAAAAGAGATTAAGGTATAAAATAGGTGTGAAAACACACCTGAACTCAGCCATGCAGGATCCATCAGCCAATAAGAAGGCTGCTGACCCCTCTGAGACACACAGTTGGACTCTTACAGTCATGTGTTTGTTTCCTGTTTTGGTTTCTCCCCATCCCTGGCAAGGGCCTTGGGGTTATTGAACGAAGCTACAGATATACTAATTTAATCCATTATTATTAGTGTTATTATTTTGTTATTGTTATTGATCTTCACTTCCTGCACTTTCCCTGGTCGTGTTTGGGGTCAAAGGTCCCCAAGGGAGGCCTGCTGTCCCTGGGGTCAGAGGTCAGCTCCGTGGTCCGAGACCCCCACGGAGGCAAAAGACAGCAAGCCTACAAGACGGAAATCATCGGGGGAGTGGTCGTGCACACTGCCATTCAGGTGTGTGTGTGTGTATGTGTGTTCACTGTTAATAACAAAGTTGTTAATAACAAAGTTATTAACAAGTTATTAACAAGAAATTAATGTGACGATTTTGAGGAGGATGATGAATACGAGGAGGAGTTTGATGATGAAGAGAAGCTGGATGTTGATGATGATGATGATGATGATGGTGTGTTCCAGATGGAGGGGGAGGAGGGGGACGTGAGGAGGGGCAACAGGCCAGGTGTTCTGAGGTGTGGATACTGCGTCAAACAGGGCAACGTGGTGAGTAACTCAAACACATGCAGCTCTACTCCACTGTCTACCGCACCGCAGGGAGCATGTGGTTCACTGCTGGATCCTGATTGGTCAGTAGCGCTCTGAGGGTGTGTATTATATTTCAGTTATGGGTATTACCTTTTAACAGTTATGAATCAATGTGCTACAAATGTTAAAATGAATGGACTGCATTTATACAGCACTTTTCTAACCAGTGGCCACTCAAAGCACTTTACAATACTGCCTAACATTCACCCATTCATGCACACATTCACACACCGACGGCGGTGTCAACCATGCAGGGTGACAGCCAGCTCATCGGGAGCATTTAGGGTGAGGTGACTTGCACCTCGACACTCAGCTAGAGCTGGGGATCGAACTAGCAACCTTCCGGTTACCAGCAAACCCGCTCTACCTCCTGAACCACATACTGCCCACAAATCCAACATGAACAACATTGGTCAGATACAACATCCACAAGGAGTTTCCTTGACAACGCAAAAAACAATATTCTCAAAGCGCCGCAGAATAATATCTTGACTTCAACTGATTAGGTATAGATGAAGTAATATCTATAATATATAATCATGTGGGTCCCTGTGGTATGAGAGGAGATGGGAGATGTGGTTTATTCCTGACGTCTCCCGCCTAGTCTCACACAGTCTTTCCGAACGGAAAGTCTGGCCGCAGCTTTGATCCACTGTGACAAGAACCGCCTACTTGTCCGCAAGAGGTCTTGATTGACATTCAAGCGCAACCAATGCCGGACTGCACGCTGGAGACTTGTAGAAAAACAGACGGTTGTGAAACAGAGTCAGGAATAAACGTGACTCAGCTGTGTCAAGCTAGCGCTACATAGGACTGCGCTAACAGCCAATGAGAATCATGTCGTGTGTGTGTGTGTGTGTGTGTGTGTGTGTGTGTGTGTGTGTGTGTGTGTGTGTGTGTGTGTGTGTGTGTGTGTGTGTGTGTGTGTGTGTGTGTGTGTGTGTGTGTGTGTGTGTGTGTGCAGAGGAAGAGCTGGAAGCGCCGGTTCTTCACCCTGGACGACAGCGCTGTCAGTTACTACAAGTGTGAGACGGTGAGGTCACACACACTGGATAGCTCTCCACCGCAATGTGAGCGTGTCGTGGCTGTGGTTTATAATGGTGTTGTGTGTGTGTGTGTGTGTGTGTGTGTCAGGACAAGGAGCCGCTCAGAGCCATTCAGCTGAGAGATGTTCAGAAGGTCCATGAATGTCTGGTCAAATCTGGGTCAGTCCTCCACCTCCAGCCCCCCTCTGTCTGTCTGTCTGTCTGTCTGTCTGTCTGTCCTCCACCTCCAGCCCCCTCTGTCTATCTGTCTGTCTGTCCTCCACCTCCAGCCCCCTCTGTCTATCTGTCTGTCTGTCCTCCACCTCCAGCCCCCTCTGTCTGTCTGTCTGTCTGTCTGTCCTCAACCTCCAGCCCCCTCTGTCTGTCTGTCTGTCTGTCTGTCTGTCTGTCAGTCCTCCACCTCCAGCCCCCTCTGTCTATCTGTCTGTCTGTCCTCAACCTCCAGCCCCCCTCTGTCTGTCTGCCTGTCTGTCTTCCTGCCTGTCTGTCAGTCCTCCACCTCCAGCGCCCCTCTCTGTGTGTCTGTCTACCTGCCTGTCTGTCTGTCGTCCACCTCTGTTTGTTTGTCTGTTAGTCCTCCACCTCCAGCCCACGTCTGTCAGTCCTCTCTGTCTCTGTGTGTGTTTACGGTATCTCTCTGGGTCTGTCTGTGTTTCTCTTTGGCCTCTCTCTCTCTGGGTCTCTCTCTGTTTCTCTTTGGTCTCTCTCTCTCTGGGTCTCTCTCTGTTTCTCTTTGGTCTCTCTCTCTCTTGGGCCTGTATGTGTTTCTCTTTGGTCTCTCTCTCTCTGGGCCTGTCTGTGTTTCTCTTTGGTCTCTCTCTCTCTTGGGCCTGTCTGTGTTTCTCTTTGGTCTCTCTCTCTCTTGAGCCTGTCTGTGTTTCTCTTTGGTCTCTCTCTTGGGTCTGTGTGTCTCCGTCTTCACCTCCACTGTTGGAGTTATCTCAGGAGCCTCATCATGTGACTGTGGCTGTTTGCAGGGATCTTCTGCTGAGGGACAACCTGTTTGAGATCATCACCAGCTCCAGGGTCTTCTACGTGCAGGTACTCTCCATCCCCAACCCCCTAGCGCTGGTCTCAGGGTTAGGGTCATCTTCCACTTCAGTCTGAAGAGCAATTCTCATCTTGTCGGCTTTTAGATATTCAGAATCAGAATCAGAATCAGAATCCTTTTATTTGTCATTGTACAACGAAATTGTAGCAACATCCAAGTATACACATAACATATGAATAGTAAAAAAGAATAAAAAGTACTAGGAAGTAGTGCAATGTACGCCTAAAAATATAAAATAGATCAAATAGATAATATGTACAGTGTGTGTGTGTGTTCATTCCACTTTTTCTAAATTGTAATAAATGTCTCCTGTCCTCCAAAAGGAAAACATTTAGTCCCAAATTGTCTCCGTTAAGGAAGAAGAAGGGGAAGGAGAAGGGTTTAAAGGTGTTTCTGCAGAAAAGTTTAGATGTGTTTCTCTCTCTTTTAATATACAAGGACATTCTAATAAATGGCCTTGCGACTATTTTTAGTGGAATAAAAAGGTCGCATTTGGCCAAGAAACCATCTGTTACCATGACAACAATAACATCCTGTGTTTCCCTCAGGGAAGCAGCTGACTGAGGTTAGGCAGGGTAGGAGGGGAGCTGTGGGTGTGTGTGTGTGTGTGTGTGGGTGTCTGAGTGTGTGTGTATGTGTTTGTGTGTTTCTGATTCAGTGTGTGTGTGTGTGTGTGTGTGTGTGTGTGTTTGTGTCTGTCTGAGTGTATCTGTGTGTGTGTGTGTGTGTGTGTGTGTGTGTGTGTGTGTGTGTGTCTGCGTGTGTGTCTGCATGCCGGCTCACCAGTGGAAAGAGGTCAGATGATGGGGATAACTGGGGTCGGATGAGGACTGTGTGTGTGTGTGTGTGTGTGTGTGTGTGTGTGTGTGTGTGTGTGTGTGTGTGTGTGTGTGTGTGTGTGTGTGTGTGTGTGTGTGTGTGTGTGTGTGTGTGTGTGTGTGTGTGTGTGTGTGTCTGATGGCTGCTGCAGCTCATGCCTCTGGTTCATCTGCCCTCAGACGGACTCCCCGGAGGAGATGAGGGGCTGGATCCGGGACATCGAGGGGAAGATCCTGGGCTTCAGGGGCCCCGCTCAGGTACGCTAAGCTAGGCTAGGCTAGGCTAGGCTAGGCTACGCTGTCTGACTGGTTAAAGATGGCTGCCTGGTCCCGGGTGTGATCCAATTTCAATTGGGAGTTTTAACTTTATTAATTAACTTTAACTTAACTCAAATTAACTTTTAATGAAGTCAAATTAACTTAACTACACAGCGTGACACACATTTATTTTAACGTTGACGTTGTTTTATTAAAGTGAAAGGGTTTTGGTCTCCTGTGACATTCAGAACCCTTCCTTCCTAGTCTAGGCCCGCTGGTCTTCATGTCACCATGTCATGTTACAGTCCTTCACCCTCCCTCTCTCTCTCCCCCTCCCCAGGGGGCCGTGTTCCAGCGCGGCTCCTCCCTGTACCGCAGCGCCCAGGGCCCGCCCCCCGAGGACTGGAGGCCCCAGCTCATGAAGTCCTGCTCCGTGGCCCCGGGCTGGCAGCCCTGGACCCCGCTGCCCAAGCGAGGGGCCCCCGCCCTGGACCCGGATGAGGGGCCGGGCCCCTTCGGCTCCCTGACGGCCGGGCCCTCCCTCTCCTCCTCCTCCACCTCCTCCTCCTCCTCCTCCTCCAACTCCCTCTCCGCCGCCCCGCCCTGCCCCGGCCCGGCCGACGCCCCCCCGGCCCCGCCCGACGGGGGGGCCTTCTCCCGGGCGTGGTCCAGCGGGCGCCGGCGCCACCGCTCCCAGCCCGCCTCTAGCCACGCCTCCGGCCACGCCTTCCCCTTCAGCCTGGACGAGGACGGCATCCGCACCACCGACGTCTAGACCGGACTATCTGCCCCGCTACAGGACTATCTGCCCCAGGGCGTGTAGACAGAACTATCTGGCCCAGGGTGTGTAGCTACAGGCCAGCATCAGCTGCAGCATCAGGACTATCTGCTCCAGGGAATGTAGCGGGGGTGGTATTTCACTATCTGCCCCACGACGTCAAGACTATCTGCCCCATAGCGTGTGTATCTGCCCCAGGAAGTGTCTCTCTGCCCCAGGGAGTGTCTCTCTGCCCCAGGGCGTGTCTCTCTGCCCCAGGGCGTGTCTATCTGCCCCAGGGCGTGTGGCGGGCGGAACTCTTTGAGTGTCCGCGGTGCGGACCGCAGGACCCTCGCACTTTTGTTGTTATTAATATTTTTAGGGTTTTTTTCGTGGATGAATGTGGCTTCTTTTTCTCTTTTCTTTTTAAGAATCGGCCCCAATGTAGCGACACTGTGACGTCAGCCTTAGTAATGCGGCCCCGCTGTCGCCCCCTGTTGGGGTCAGGCGGCCACTGCGTGTCTCTGGTGAGTTTTGTGAGAGGAAATGTACGACGGAAGTAGTTTTAAAACGACTTTCCTCTGTGAAACGGACTAAATAGTGAGTTTGTAGGACTGTGAAAGGGTAAGACGGTGTCTGTTTTTACACATCTTCGTAGGATACTTGAATGACATTGATCGTGATTACCGTAAGAAGGTTTGCCATATGAGATTTACATGGAATTGTAATTCTCTAGTTTTGGTGTGTGTGTGTGTGTGTGTGTGTGTGTGTGTGTGTGTGTGTGTGTGTGTGTGTGTGTGTGTGTGTGCATGCACCTTTTTTACCTTAACTGAGACGTAGTGATGTTATTAGAAACTAAAGCTTCAGCAGGTTGCTGATTGGAGTACAGAATGGGAGCGTCAGACAGGTCCTGGATCAGTCCTTACAGTACAACCTGAGCCTAAAGCTGATTGGAGTAGAGAATGGGAGGGTCAGCCAGGTCCTGGATCAGTCCTTAATGTACGGTCTGAGCCTAAGGGATCCGTACGTCTGCCTCTGCGTATTCCTCATCCCCCGCGTTGCACGAGAGATTGTTCTGCACGAGATGTTTTGGTTTGGCTGGTTGTCATGGAGACCGGTGTGACGTCACTCACCACAGAAACTCAGAGCTTCTAAACCACCGCCACAGATTTTATTGGTACTTTTTATTTGTATTTTTGTATCAGCACCCGATAATTTCGGAGAAAAGACCAAGGAATAATAATCAGGGACGGACAATGAAAAGCATTCATGAAAACACATTGAGAGAGAGAGGAGAGAGTGTACTACAGTCTCATCAGAGTTGTAGTCTCATCAGAGTACTACAGTCTCATCAGAGTACCCTTTTAATCAGTACTTCAGTGTTACAGGGCTTCACCACGTTGGATGTATAAATATATGAAGTATCCACACACCAAGATCATCCATCCAGTGGTTTAGCCTCCCCAGAGAGACGTCTCTCCTGGTACAGGTTGTTGGTTCAGCCTCCCCAGAGAGACGTCTCTCCTGGTACAGGTTGTTGGTTCAGCCTCCTCAGAGAGACGTCTCTCCTGGTACAGGTTGTTGGTTCAGCCTCCTCAGAGAGACGTCTCTCCTGGTACAGGTTGTTGGTTCAGCCTCCTCAGAGAGACGTCTCTCCTGGTACAGGTTGTTGGTTCAGCCTCCTCAGAGAGACGTCTCTCCTGGTACAGGTTGTTGGTTCAGCCTCCCCAGAGAGACGTCTCTCCTGGTACAGGTTGTTGGTTCAGCCTCCTCAGAGAGACGTCTCCTGGTACAGGTTGTTGGTTCAGCCTCCTCAGAGAGACGTCTCTCCTGGTACAGGTTGTTGGTTCAGCCTCCTCAGAGAGACGTCTCTCCTGGTACAGGTTGTTGGTTCAGCCTCCCCAGAGAGACGTCTCTCCTGGTACAGGTTGTTGGTTCAGCCTCCTCAGAGAGACGTCTCCTGGTACAGGTTGTTGGTTCAGCCTCCTCAGAGAGACGTCTCTCCTGGTACAGGTTGTTGGTTCAGCCTCCTCAGAGAGACGTCTCTCCTGGTACAGGTTGTTGGTTCAGCCTCCTCAGAGAGACGTCTCTCCTGGTACAGGTTGTTGGTTCAGCCTCCTCAGAGAGACGTCTCCTGGTACAGGTTGTTGGTTCAGCCTCCTCAGAGAGACGTCTCTCCTGGTACAGGTTGTTGGTTCAGTACTTCCACTCTGCATCATTCTTACGTCTTTACGGTACATCAGCGTTCTGCAATTTTAATCTCTGAACGGTACGCGTACGCCTTACATTTTAGAACTTTAGTGTTGTGTCATGTTACATCATTTTATTTTTTTTTAATGGGCACTTCTCTGACTAAACGCACTGTTTATTTTATGCCGTGAGTATTAAATTGTGCTTTTAAGTCGTGTTTTTGGCCTTTTATTTCTTGGGAGAGGTTTTAAATGAATGGACATGATTTCGTTTTAGGAAACACCTTTTTTCAACAACAGAAGAATCATGACATCTAGTGGCAGAATGGCCTTACGTTCATAATTAGCCCAACTTTTTAAAATATTAAACAGTTATTATATTTTTTTTATACCCCAAATTAAAAGATAATTTTCGGTGTGTGTGTGTGTGTGTTCACCCCCTCCCCCCACTAACACCACATAACACACCCGTTGGGGATGCGTTAAAGCGAGGTGTTTCACACGTAGAACGCAAATGTCCACCAAAGCGCCTTAAAGTGCGCCGTGACCTCTCCCCAATCCGCGGTCCGTGTGGCTGAGGGCCGGCTGGAGCTAAAGGTCTCAGCGGGGGAGGGGCGCTAGGGGCCCGGGGCCACAGGTCTGAAAGGTCAGGCTGCGTGCTGAAAATGTGTTTTCATACTGTTCTGTGTTTCTGATTAATAACGAGGCGAGGAGACCACGCACAGTCGTGCATGGAGTAATCGGGTAAATCTGGGAAGGAAAAAAAGAAGTAAATCTGGTTCCAATTCAAGAGAATTCCAATGCTTTGTGGGGAATTTGCCAAATAACTCTCACTAGGCTTCATCCCATCAGACCACATCACCCTTCGACCAGCTAACCCTAGGCATAGTCTCGTGTCCCTAATTGGGTCGCTTTATCTTAATTGCCCCTCCTTGCTGTATACTAATGGCCCTCGTTGCTGTATCTAATTGCCACACCGTGGGATCATTTCCAGGTTTTTAACCCACTCTGTGTTTTCTTAGATAAGGACGCCACTTGCAGAAGGCCTTGTCCAGTGTTTGGTTTCTCTCTTTCCTTTAGAAACAGTTTAACTTAAAGCTGCATGCAGCGGACCTAAAGGTCGCGTATGGAGAACAGCTCGGAGTGACGCTTGAGTGACGCGGTCCTCCCAGGGCTGCTAAATGTTAATATTCCCACATGAACGCTTCTCTGTCGTGCTGGCCTTCCCCCTGGCGTCAAAGGTTAGAGAAAAGTAGGCGAGGCAACACTTAGATGAAGTGTTCCTGTGCACTCGGTGACTCGGTGACTAGTTCTGTCTCTCTCCACTCCGCTGGCTGCCACAACAGAGCTGCTCTCCTTAATTGGGGCCTTTGCGCGTTTATTACCTTATTGGATTGATTTAATCTGTATCAGCCCGTGCTTGCTGAAACGTGCCACGAGGGGGCGCTGCGGGACACGATACAAGATCCACGGGGCGCCTGAGCCTCGTCTGTCAACTTTATCTTTTTAAGTTTATCGGATTAGTGACGATAGAAAAAGCCAAGTTATCGTGCTCACAGATGTATCCCCTGCCCCAGCCCCCCACAATCGTTGATATCTCGATCATGTAAAGCGTAAAAAGACCGCAACCGAAACGCCGAGGTCTCCAGCAGCGTTCGGAGAACAGATCGGTTTAAAGAGCCGAGGCTCAGAGTTCCAAATCACAAAGAACAAAGAACTAAGTGCGGCCCGATTTAAACGTGCGTAATATGAAGTCATCATAATGTGGAGCAGCTTTTCCCTCATCTGTAGACGGAGGGCCTGGTATCTGGACTCCTGCCAGACACACACACACACACACACACACACACACACACACACACACACACACACACACACACACACCAGAGGTCCAACATCAGACCACGTTCCACTGATGAAGAGGAGGAGGAGGAGGAGGGGGGGGGTGGCTGGAATGTATGTTGCCCTGTGTGATGTGATTGTTTGCAGAGAAATGGGTTGACCTTGCCCTCTACTGCCACACACACACACACACACACACACACACACACACACACACACACACACACACACACACACACACACACACACACACACACACACACACGTACGCATCCACACGCAAGCATACATACACGTGTAAACGCACACACACATGTGCACACATTAAGACACGAACACACACACACAAACATGTGAGCACACGTACACATGCACACACACTCACACACGTACATATACAGACGGACACACACGCACACTAACACACCCATGTGCACACACACACACACACACACACACACATGTGCGCACACCGGCGTGGCCTCCCCCTGGTGCTGCTGGTGGTGTAGGGCGTGGAGGTGTGTGTGAGGCCTGCTGAGTGCAGGAGGTCTGTGAGGCCTTCACCACTTCCTGCCGACGGAGAACAGAGGAGCCAGTCAGCTGAAGGCAGGATGGGTCCTGTAATGAGCAGGCCTGCAGCACTCCACCCCCCCCACCCTCCACCCTCCACGTCTCCGCCTCAGCCCCTCCACCCGCTCACCCTGCACGTCTCCACCTCACCGCTCGCCATCCTCCACCCTCTACCTCTCCACCATCACTCCACCCTCCAGTCTTTACCCGTCCACCTCTCTAGTCCTCCACCTCTCTAGTTCTCCACCGCTCTAGTTCTCCACCCTTTACGTCTATACTCTCAACCGCTCCACCCCTTAAGTTCTCCATCTCTCCAGTCCCTTCCCCTCTCCCCCCCTCCTCTCCCCCTCCCCTCCCCCTCTGGGGCGTTTCAGCTTTTTGCCACAAAAGTTGAGTCCGCAAAGTCTAAATGTCCGAAATGTTACTTGATTTGTTGTTTATTGATTATTGCTGTTAAGGTGTTTAAACCTTGGGAATTATAGCAGTGTATCATACACACAGCCTGATCATGCACCCTTTGAGATTATGATCAAAACATAATGAATATTCAATGATTCAAATTATTCAAATTATTCTTTAACTAAAGCAAGATGCTGTACTGTGTATCCAATGGACCTATTGCTATAGCATCAATGTATGTTTAATATATTAATGTTTACAGTTTGTGTCTAACAAGGCCGGGATCAGCTTTACAGTCACTGTGGTCTAAACTCTAACCTACTGAAATCTGGATAATCAAACGCAAATACCCATGATAAATACATTTAGATGTAAGATTGTGAGTTTTGTTTCCTACAAAAATAAATAATTTAGATGTGAACAAAGAAGGGAAAGCATAGAAGTGTTTCTCCAGAGACCCGTTGAGCGAGCAGGTTAAACTGTGTTTATGTCCAAGCAGACGTCTAGAATGTGATGCTCTTGAAGCAGAGCGTGTTTGCGTCCAGATTCACGAACCTCTGCCATCTCACCTCAAATCTTTAATCGGCTGAGATCAAGAACCTGATCTGTCCATGTGGTTTTAGAACACTATCATTAGGGTCATTAGTTAACTTCTGAGGTATTTAGTTATTCTGCTGGAAACCAGATAATAAATAAGAAATCAGGCTTTAGAATCGGTGATTCTACAGCAATATACATTTATCTACCATATAGACCTAAATCTGAAATCCGAAAACCTACAACCTATGTTACTTTATTATTTGTCAATGAAGAATAAATTATGTAATTGCTTAGAAAATATATTTAAACAAAAGAAAGGCCCCAAAAGAGTTTCGTCTCCTTGACAAACTTTGAATCGTTTAGTCGCGAGGCGAAATGTCGGCGTGTTGGAGACGTGATGGATGATCCAGTGATACCGTAATCCAGTGGAAATCCAGTGGAAAAAATACCGGAATACAATCCATGATCTCTTTTAAACGCTCGTTACATTTGATAGTTTAAAATAATTTAGCCTACTAATTATAAGAATATAAAAATAATATAGAATATAATAAGAATATAAAAATATCCGAATAGAGGCATTTCTAATCTGTTGCATATTTGTATATTCTTAAAATAAATCCTAATATTAAAATGTTTCAGTATAGCCTACTTATGGATATGTTTAGGCTGCTAATTCATAATTTATTCTAAAACGGATAGATTGCATTTTAGGCGATGAAGCAATTCATTATTTAACCTTTTGATTAATAAACAGATTGTCAGAGCAGAAACGTCTTTTGATGGAAGCTTCATACCCGTTTGAACCTCGTGGATTTATTCACTTCACATATCTGATTTTGGTGAATCACTCTACATACCTGCCAGTTTCCATGCGTTTCACTGCTAACTGCTGATTTCTGGACAGTGAATATACTTTTCTGTATTTGAATTAATTTAAATATCGACGTTCTGAAATAAAATGTGTGTGTAGGATACTGAATGTGTGCGTCGAAATATGTGCATACTTTTGGTGGCGCTCAGTTCCACACTCCTGTGAACAATGCCATTTTGAGGTCTCTCTCTCTCTCTCTCTCTCTCTCTCTCTCTCTCTCTCTCTCTCTCTCTCTCTCTCTCTCTCTCTCTCTCTCTCTCTCTCTCTCCTTCTCCTCTCCTCTCTCTCTCTCTTCTCTTC
>NW_028177154.1:0-16229 GCF_964030765.1 Micromesistius poutassou
ATGGTAGGGAGTATAAGTGTGTGTGGGTATATATACACATCCTGAGGGAGTTGGGTGTACGTTGAAAATGAGGGCGAGGATACGCATGCGCGCACATGCAAAGACAACCGTGCGAACATGAGCTCAAGTTTATGACCTCGTCAAAAATATCATAAACTGTGCTGAAGAAAGAGGCTCAAATGGCGCCTTTAATATATTAGATCTTTAATAGATATTTTTGGGCTGTTTACTTTGCGTGCCAATTACTTAAACAAAAAGTATGATAAATGTTGATGGTGGGGGTTAACATGACCCGGCATTTTCCCCAGGAGTCCCGGGGAAGGCGTTGGCCTACACTCCATACAGACATAAATATCAGTACTTTCACATAGTCTTCGTGTGAGTCAAAGTATTCGTGTGAACATTAAGTACAACAATACAGAATCTCTTTAACTAAAGCCCACATACATCGAACTCCGTAGCCACCCACTCCCTCATGCTAAACCTTTACCTGATCAATAGTTAATTACAGTGTCTAGTTATTGGTCAGATAAACTATATATTTCACAATGGATGCCAACAAGTAGCCAGCTTTTATAAAGACGTGACTCTTTAGTAGTATGTCGATGGCAGTCGTTCCTAACAAAGGAAAACTCGAGAATCAACTTTGTTGGCCTTGTGGCCATAGTTGTTCGTCAAGTCGGTAAACCTTCTAGAATCTTTGGAAACCCTGACAATTAAACGCTTTATGTTTAGTTCTGCATTCAATTTACCCACCCAGGTAGCATTTAGAAGATTAGTCATGTAGACATTTTCGAGGTGTCATGGTGACCCCAAAGATTCTACAGGTTTCCCCAATCAAAATGGCCGCTAGGTGAAGAAGATCTATAGTGAGGTATTCAGTGGGTTTCAAATGTGTTATCTGTAGTTCCAGTAACAGTACCTTCTGTTTGAGAGATGTACACCTCAATGATTACACATCTGCCCCTTATTAAGAACACAGATTAATAGTCTCTTATTTATTTACAGGTAAGGTAACCAAATGGACACATGTTTTTTTAGGATCCATGGGTGGGTTTGTCAATAATAAAGTATGTCTGTCTTTGTTTGGGTAACAATTCAGGGAGCAGGCGAATTGATACTTCAAAGAAACATTTATTTTCAGAGAAAGAGATGCTCCATGCTGTGGGACTCGCAAATTATTTTCGGTATAAACTAGCATTTGAATAGTTGCAGCGAAGATACACTGTGAGGGGGATGTCTATATATCTATGTCAGCTTCAAGGGTTTCAGTTCTCTCTTTTGTGAAATATATTGAACAAAATCCATGTCCCTGCCACCCTAAGCTTTTACATGCCCCTATCAGCTGATACACACACACACACACACACACACACACACACACACACACACACACACACACACACACACACACACACACACACACACACACACACACAGTTTTAAAAGTAATTAACTAAGGACAGAAACATGAGTTAATGAAATACTTTTAGCACGATGCGTCTTGTAAAGCTTTACTAGAATTCAGAGCTAATGAGATAATATGGATTCCTTTACACAGGAATGAACACTGAAAAATGTTGTGGTGCTTGGTAATGGTTACCATGTGTGTAACCCTCATTATTTTCTTGAATTGTAACCAATTACAATTGAATAAAGTTGAAACCAATAATTATATTAATTGATCGACACTGCCACTACAAAGGAACACAGGTATAAGATACTTAAGATCAGTTACACAATAAAAATGTATCGAACATAATTATTGAGTCATAGCGCCATAGTGACTTATCAGTGTCTAATAATTGTCTATAATAATTTATAATAATTGTCTTATTTAACTAAAAGGAAATTCCCTCATGACTCCCTCAAAAATAACAGCTACAGAACAGATAACAAGTCAGGGTAGCAATTCAGTTACATGTATATAGTATGTTATCTTTATTCTAATAGTTTTTTATTATATTTTATTTTCAAATTGGTAAATTTTATTTGTATATATACTCTTGTTTAGCATTCTCTTTTCCCACTGTACTGCTGGTCACTACAAATTTCTTCTAAGGGGGATTAATAAAGGACTATCTTATAGGTAGTGTGGTCCCCTTTCAATTCTGTCTGGTCCAGAGGAAGTACAGAAAGCAGATCAGAAAATTGTTTGTTCCTAAAAAAAATGAACGCAAGATTTTCCCATGTTGGATTCATAAAAATCAGCCTAGCATAGAAGGATATTATTCTCAGCGATAATAGTGTTTAGGAATTGAAATTCCAGAATTCCCCTTCCCTTTGTTGTGTGTAAGTGTGTGTGTGTGTGTGTGTGTGTGTTTTGGGTGTGCTGATATGTCATAGTGCACAGTTGGCTTACATTATAAATGAATAATTAAAACAAAGATGTTTACTGTGACGTAAACAAAAATGTCCTGACATCAGAAATGCGATAGCCTTACTGTGCGCCACGGGTGGAAATCCGTCCTTTCATCAGATAAATTACACATCATCTTCTTTCTTTATTTATGTACTTTCTGCATCATGTGGCCAGGAACTGAAAGTAGAAACCAGGTAGAAACTGAAACCAAGAACTGAAAGTAGAGCCTGAAAAGAAAGTTTTGTGTATGTGTGTGTGTGTGTGTGTGTGTGTTTGCATGTGCACATGCATGTGCGTGTGCATGCATGTACATGCATGTGTGTGTGTGTGTTTGTGCATGTATGTGGGTATGTGTGCATGTGTGTATGTAAGTGTGCATTCACATTGAGTTGGCATGTGTGCGTGTGTTTGTGTGTGTCTTCACATGTCAGAGTGCATGTGTACATTTGTGCGCTCACGAGTGTATATGCACATATGGGTCTGTGTCCGCGAGGGTGAGTTCATTCAAACGGATGGTTTGTGCATGTGTTTGCACGTGGATTCCACAACGCTGAAGGCACTTCAGGCACCAAATCACCTCTGAAAAAATGTTATGAGACGCGTCCGATTTGAGATGCATATCTGGGGGATGGGTGGGGACGAGTCTGTGCGGAGGCCTCCAGAGCTCCTTCCCTCTCCAGACAGGGCGACACCTGTCAGCACCCCCCGGCCATCCGCCCGACACATCCCACCACACCCCACCCCACCCCCAGGTGGGCCTTGGCTCAGGCTACAGCCGTCAGCTCTTGAGGCTTCCCTGTCGAAGCCACGGCCCTCTTAATCCCCAGCACCTCCCCCCTCCCCTCCTTACCGCCTCCCCTCCTCTCCGCCTGGATGGCGTCCAGACCTGCCGGCCCTGATGTCTCCGTCGCCCCGAGAGCTTCACTCACTCTCCGCCCTCCTCACAGACTCCATCCGTACTCTTTTTCTTACCTCCAGTTGGACTTCATTCTGTCTTATTTCTATTCCGTTACAACCCCACCACCTTCCCGTTGGCCTCCCTCAAACTCACTCCAAATTTCCAACACTGACACAACCATCACCTCCATCACCTCCATCCCTGTCATCTCTGATGCCCCATCTCTACCTGCCCCTCCAGCCTCCCTTCCATCACCACCACCACATCATTGCCACCTCTCCCCTCACAACCTACACCCCCACCCCCATCTCTCCATCTCCATCGCCTCCCTCTCAACCATCACCACCACCTCCTCCATCTCCACACGATTTATCCCCACAACCTCCATCACCACCTCCTCCATCTCCAGCTTCACTTACTCCTCCTCCACCACCTTCACCAATCCCACAACCTCCACCAGCACCTCCTCTGGCTCCCACCCTTCTTCCCCCAACTACACCCCCTCTACCTCCACCACCACCTCCTCATCTCCGCCTTCACCACCACCTTCCACCACCACCACCACCACCACCCCCCCTCCCATCATAAACACTACTGGCAACGCCCCCCCCCCTCAGCGATGGTGTAACCAAGCAGGTTCTGGATCCCTGCCACACAAGGTGTGAAATATGTAGAGAAGGAACAAAACATGCCCCGGAGCCCTGGAGCAAGGCAGCGACAGCGGGATTTAGCACTCGGCAGCCCTGTTCCGCCCCCGCTGAAACTCAGACGGATCCAAACAAAGATTAATGTTGAACAGATGATCAGGGGAGTGATGGAACAAAGTCGAGGCAGGTGACATGAAAGTGTTATCTCTGGAGAGAAAACAAACAGAACTGTCACTGTAGTTTGGGTATCTTAGTGTGTGTGTGTGTGTGTGTTGGTGGTTGATTACGGATATAGTGCAAACTTAAAACGTTCTCACTGGCATTGACTTCTGCAGGGTTCCTTTCTCTTCTGCCATTAAGGAGTCAAGGCGATGGACATGGGGGACAGAAAGGCGGGGGGGTCTAAATATCTGGAGTGAGTGCACACTGTGACATTACTGATAGTATGTGAACGTATAATCTAAATCTAACTATTATTATAAATACACTTTTCCACAATTGTATAACTCTTTAAGAACATTAAAGTGATAAAGAGCCACGCGCAGACAAAAAATCCAACCGTGACAATAAATCATGAAATGTATCAAATGTTCTCCAAGTTATCGTGTCGAAACACTCGATCTTGGTTGTTATATAGGGGCCCGTAAAGCATTCTTCATATACGAGCCCATAGCCCGCAAAACATATTCTATAAACCCCCGGCCGCATGAACCACATTCCCATTCAATCCACGCCTGTAAAATTAGCTCTGTGCAGACTGTATGGAGCTGGGCCTGCTTTCTGCTAATATCCAATCAGCAATGTCTTAAAGTGGGGTCCAAATGATTAACCATTAGTCAACGCCAAGGATCTGGAACGCACCCCCTTGCCAACACTCCAACAGCAGGACCGGGGTGAATAAGTGGAAAGCAGAGCGAATGGGATGTCGTCGATGTGTTCGGCTTATACCAGCAGACGCTTGTAAATTAATTTAATATATTCTCCATATATTCTCTGTGAATTTTATGAAAAATAGGCCACTTTCACATCCAACCATTGTGAAAATATTAGGGACCCTGAACAATACAACTCTTAATCACTTCTCATTGGGGCGCTGTAAGCCTTATTTCAGTAGCTGCCTGTAAATTATTAGATAAGCTGTATATGATTTATTAATTGTTAGTCTGTAGTGTTAAAATATGGACGACCCAAAATGACCTTCTCTGAATCCACTCTAGCTGGATACGAACCAATCAGAGCTTGTGATTTAAAGGAAGGAAAGCCTATTGGCTTAAATGTATGTCTGGACATCAATATGAAATGTGGGAGTGATGATCAGGGCTCTAGGCTATGTTTTAATATATTTTATGCAGTAGTATTTCATATGAGTTCTATATTGATATATTCTACAATATATTTAATCTTGAACAAGTGCTCATGAATTTGCATGTAGGTGAAGTTATAAACCTGAACTATGCAGATGGGTGAGAGAGTGAGAGAGAAGGAGAGTGAGGGGGAGAGAGAGAGGGAGACAGAGAGAGAGAGAGAGAAAGAGAGAGAGAGAGAGAGAGAGAGAGAGAGAGAGAGAGAGAGAGAGAGAGAAACAGATGAAAGGGGGGAGTTTGTGAACACACTGCTAATGCTGATGGGTGGTGTACAATCATATATGTGTGTGTGTGTGTGTGTGTGTATGGCTACGTGCATATGTGTTCATGTGTGTTGGCATGTGTGCAGAGAAACCACAAACACACCACATGGGTAGTAGAGTGTAGTAAGTGTAGAGTGACCTTTCGTCCGAGTCTTCCACCGAAAGGCACTGAGTTCGATCCCTGACGTCCACAGTCCAACGTGTACGCAACCCTTGACCAGGATACCTGCATGCCTGCATCGATCTAAGGTCAGACGAGAGTCCCTTTGGATGAGAAGCTGCCGAAAACAAAGAAAATTGAATCACTAAATAAATAACCCCCACGCCCGCATACGATGACAAAAACAAACCACATTTCCACACACTCTCCCCGATCGTCTTGTTCGGACCCTGACCCGGAGCAGCCCTCTGACCACAAGCTCAGCGTAACATCCCACCCTCACCCGTGAGCCCCGCCTCACCATTCCACTCCGGTGCTGAGTGAAAGGCTTTCTCTGCATATTGAGGAGCGAGCGAGATAGAGACATGGCTAGGGAGCGAGAGGGCTACAGTAGGTGGAGGATGCAGTCCGTGCTCTCTCGTGAACACGCCGGGGCGGAAAAAAACTAAACTCAAGAAATTACTTAGAGACGAGTGCCGCTCCCCCTCGGAGCTAGGGAGGGAGGGAGGGAGGGAGGGAGGGAGGAAGGAGGGAGGGGAGGAGGTCGGCATGTTGCTACATACTGTATGAGGGTCTGAGATAGAATGGATACCAAAGTTCTTCCCTCTTGCCGCCTCAGAGCCATCCGGTGATTTCTCAGACTTTCTGTTTTCCTTTTTACTCATGAAACCAAAGTAAACAAGGAAGAGAATGCCAGCCGAGAGGGATTGAGCTTCGTTCTTTGTTTTTGAGATAGAAGTTGCAAAGGTTGTAGAAGGACAACAAAATGTGCTCCGAATGGTGCATGAATAGAAAAATAACAATTGTTTTGTTTCTCCCACCACTTCGTAAAGTCCTAAGCTTTATCTTTTTGTGTGGGATATGTACTCGGATAGGAGTGTTTGATAGAGGTACATTTGCATACAAGTAAGTTTTGCCTTTTGCCGCAGGTTCACGTACTTCTTCCGTCTTTGTTGTTTGCTGTCACTCAAACACAGATTTCTTCTGAAAGTTTACTGGAAACTGGTAAGCCGAAAGGTGATTCTGCACATTGAAAAGATTTCTCGTCGCAACTCCAGTGACATCTAGTGATCTTTCTATTGGGAAGGTGACGTAACGCACAAATATTAAAGGGAAGGTGACGTAACGCACAAATATTAAAGGGAAGGTGACGTAATGCACAAATATTAATATTTAATATTAAAAATATTTAATACGTGGGGCGAAGACACAAGTTTGTTGGAGGTCCATGGTGAGTTCAAGTCTTTAATGATACAATACTATGGAGCAAGGTTAACAAGGCTCTTTGGTACACAAAGAAACCCTACGTGCTTCTGGCAGAGATTGGATGAAGAAGCAGACTTTTTCTTTACCATCTTATTAAAATGTTTTCGGACAATAAGGGACATCTACAGCCGGAAAGGCAGTCCACCAATTTCTAAACAGATATAACCTTGACGAAAAACATTTTTAGTTGTTTTTTTATCAAGAATAACAATAATAAAGAGTTTATCTGGCCTTGGTTATTAAAGCCGCGAATACAAGAATTACAACCGCTCATCTTTTCTACGTAGGTGGTTTGAACATCTTCAAATAAACACCAATCAACCCCATGTCTCTCCTGACGGAAGGAAAAAATTACAGAAATTGGCTTTTCATAATTATTAATCCACTCGGTGGAGGTTATGCCCTTTTTCCATTATCTCCGCTCTATGTTGCTTTCTGAGGCTTAAGTGGAGCATCGAAAGTAATAAACAGCCATCACCTGTTTGGTTTACATAACACACAACATTCGTTGTGTGAAAGGGAACATTAGCAATGGCGTCTTCCTCTATTCTACAGGATGTAATTAGACTGCGAAACAAACACATTCATCTCCTCCGCCTCCTCCCCAGATTCTTTTTCCCGCCTCGCCTTTTCGCTCATTAATAAAAAGGTGTTTGGTTTCCCCTCGGTTGCGTCTGAAGTGAGCACGGTTCGCAGAACGGGCCACCATTTTTAACCGCCCGCGGGTAACATGAGGTTCATGGAGCGTCGGTCGCTCCTTCTCGTGATGCTTTTATTAATCTTTAATTTTAAGTGTGATTTATCGCTCCGCGCTCGTGTGACAGCGCCGTTAAGGGCGGGAAAAACAAGCGGCCGGACGACACAGGGTCAACGTCCCCTTTAGGTCGACCGCCGCCTCATCCGCCGCTGTGCGTTTTTACGGCGAGATTTTAGCGCCCGTGTGACTTATGGGTCGCTGCACTTCAGCCAATACAGCTTTCAATTATTTATTTCATTTTTTTTCTTTTTACGGCCGATTCAATTGCTAAATTGCCTACCGCTGCTCCTGCTTCCGAGAAACGTCCATAAGTTGGAACCGCTCTCCCCCCGCCCCCCGCCACACACACACACACACACACACACTAACACACACATGCGTGCAAACCCACACTCTAACACACACATGCACACAAACACACACACCATGTCCCTCTTGCTTTTAATCCCCCCCTATGCTTTTAACTGTTTTGAATTAAAAACAATGGTGAGCATGTCCAAGGACAAGCAGGTCAAAGGCTACAGCGATCCTTGTTTTGTTGTTGACGTCGTCCTCGGTTATTACCTCTTGCTGCTTGGAATTAATTCCCCAGTAGCCATCTTAGATTTGATAAGAGCAAAACCAATATCACGAGACATGGTTTCAAACCCTTATTTGAAATATTTGTACCATCAGGATGCGATTAGTTTAATCACGTTTGACTGTCCATCTGTCTACTTTATGCAACTGTCAAGAGATTGGGAGAGCAATACTGTGAACGTTTTGCTTTCTTTCCAATTTTCGGACACATTCAATCTAAATCAGCCGGCGATCCAACGGAACGTTGTTTATTTGTCTTCTTACTGTCACACATCCATCTTGTCCTGTGTCGAATGACATTTGTTCATCCAGAACGCTATATTTGCATTCTGCGACAATTTTAGGTGACAATGTGCTTTTTAAAATGTCACAGTGCTTAATGTGGTAATGTCGGTGTGTGTCTGTGTGCAACGGCGTGCATGCAACATCTGTGCATGGTGAGATTCTCGTCTAAATTCAAACATCTCAATGGTGTATCGATCTGTCAGTCTCTTCTGTCAAAAAACAGCAAACGTTTGTCAAGAATGCACGCAAACACGCACACACACAGACACACATGCACACACGCACACACACACACACACACACACACACAGACACACATACATACTACTTCCAATCACGCTGTCTCTAAGCCTGGGCTCCTGGTCGCTGCAGGCTCCAGGGATCACACACACACAAACGCATGCACACATTCACACACAGGCACACGCACACACACACACACACACACACACACACACACACACACACACACACACACACACACACACACACACACACACAGCACTGCTTCACATCCCAGATCCCAGTTGCACAGAGACACAATCAAACAGCTGAGGAGGAGGAGGTGGAGAAAGTGGAGGAGGAGGGAGGAAGAGGAGGAAGATGGTGTAGAGGAGGGGGTGTTGGAAGAGAAGGAAGAGAGGGACAAGATGACATAGTGGAGGAGGAGGAAGAGAGAAAAACAACAATTACGTAGAGGAGAAGGAAGAGGTGGAGGAGGGAGAGAGAGCAGCATTCTGAAGGGGAGGAGGAAGGAGAGGAGAACGAGGTAGTGGGTGAGGAGGATGGAAAGGATAATGAGGTAGTGGGAGGAGGAGGGAGGAGAGGATAATGAGGTAGTGGGGAGGAAGAAGGAGAGGAGGATGAGGTAGTGGGGAGGAGGAAGGAGAGGAGAAGGAGGTAGTGGGTAAGGAGGAAGGAGAGGAGAAGGAGGTAGTTGGGCAGGGGTGGAGGTGGAGGAGGAGGAGGAGTACGAAGACGACGCCAAAGAGAAGACAGAGCTGGATGGAGAGGAAGACCCATGGAATACTGATCCAGCAGCCCAGGAGTCCAGCTCAGGGAGGCTCCAGGAACAGGGAGATGGGGGGGAGGGGGGTTCTTAACGCAGGAGCTCCCTCTATACTCCAGGGGCCCACCGGGTGTTCCTATAGAATGACAATAAGACTACACGCCAACACACACACACACACACACACACACACACACACACACACACACACACACACACACACACACACACACACACACACACACACACACACACACACACACACACACAAAGCAAAAAAGACTCTTACCTGTATGCAACCATGAGCAAGGCAGGAAAGAGATAAAAAGTGTAAACTTAATGGCTAAATACTAAATACTTATGTAACGCATAAGTAACTTAACTACATGTTTGAACTATTTCATGAACTTTCCTTGGATCGACCAATCCAAATTGGTTTATGAATTACAGCATCAGCTTGGTTGTCACTGAGATGATGTCATTGGACCAGGCAGCTTTCATCTAATTTAATTGAATCTAATGTTTAATTTCTATGACATTGATAATTCATATTCACAAGGATGAAAGGGACATACTGCTAGCATATGTATGTTTTAACATACATAACTTCTAGATATGCGATATGATCTTGAGTTCTTATACATATGACACTATGACACTATGACACGCTTTCCTTCAGGTATGTGTGTGTGTGTGTGTGCGCGTGCGTGCGTGCGTGTGTGAGTGTGTGAAATGGATATGAAAATGTCAGGAAGGGGATGGAGGGCAGACACAGTGGGCCCAATAGACAGTGAATTAATTAAGAAATTCCATAAACTATGTTGAACTTTGCAGCTGAATGAATCTGATACTTCAGGACTATTCCACTAAGACAATGACATATGGAAAAGAATGGTCTTACTTCTAAATTCTAAATAATACTTCTTCAATTTGTTTGTTCGTTCCTTCTTCGGGTCTGAGGGGAGAGGGAACGAGGGTGGGAAGCACCTATTGTGTGGTCGCACAAACTCCTTCCCTTCATCCTCGCAGATTAGAGAATTATTCTCATCTAATAGCCACTTTGAAAAACACTAATCACAGTAATTTGGCTCTTAGTGTAACTCGGTATTATATGCCCTTGTAATGTATCGGGATCCCGAAACGTGCATGAAAAAGAGAAAAAAAAGTGCCCAAAGCATTTTCTCTTCATTAAAATTTGCCTCCCCTTTAATCATCCCCCCAGAGAGACTGGCATACCCCCCCCCCCACCCCGTCCTCCTCCACCCCGTCTCCAGATGAGCTGGTGCATGCAGTATGGCAGGTTGTACTCCCCACGCATGTGGAATGTGACAGGGGGGATATAATGGGGAATATTGCTCTCTTGATCATTGTGATCAGCGGCTCTGGGCTCCACACTAGGACTCACTGGAGGATCAGGAGGGCACGAGGGCTCCACCGCAATTCTACGAGGAATAGGTCTATTCTCCTAACGATTTGCTTTCAGTGGTTGCTGTTAATTGCTATTGTGATGGAGAGCAACTGTTTTTTTCTCTACAAAAAAACCTATATACATTTTGTTTAATATGAATATAATATGAATATATTTGTTTAATATAATATGATTTAATATGAGTAACACGTACCATTTGCGATGCCGGAGCAATGAACATTATCGAAGACATCGTTGGTATTCTACGGCTACGTTCCGAAGAGTTCCCGCCTAGGTCATACAACATCGATGACATCGTGAGTATTCTACGGGTATGTTCCAAAGTGTTCCCGACTAGGTCGTAGAATATGACATTGCGGGTATTCTACGGCTATGTTCCAAAGTGTTCCAGACTATGTCGTAGTATACGACATTGTTGGTATTCTACAGCTACATTTTGTAGCATGTTCCAGCCGCTTCCTTTGACTAGCAGTGTTATGGTAGCATAGCCCAAGCTCCTATTCATGTGAGTGAAATACACATATATTCACTTTCCAGCGATTTCTATTTTCGGCACTGTGATTATTAGGCTACCTTATCAGCAGCTTCTGGCTGGGTCGTCTACACTGTGACCGTTCAGCGTCGCATCACAGTTGGCCTAATAGTCACAGCCCTGAAAAATACTGATTATCTTTGTGCTCGTAGACAAACTACAATATTGTTGTGTTGTGCCTGGCGCTCATGTTGAATAATCAAAGATTCGCAACACATCATAGGAAAGTAATTGAAAGTGCATTCCCCTCACCTGAATAGAAGCTATGCTCTCTGCAAGTCAACGGAACGGCTGACGGAAAGCAAATGGTCTCCCCGAGCAACGCACAAAGATAAGTTCGGAAATAACCACCTCGTCTGAATCTGGGTAAGAAGCCAATTTACAGACATAAAAAACAATGTAGACAGTGTAATTGCTATTCCTCACCATGATTCTGTGGTTTGTATCTGTGGTCCTTTATCGTGCTGTATTTTCCTTAATTGTTCTTTCTGTTCTGTTTTGACATGATCTATTTTATTGTTTTGTAACCGTGCACTTGTAGTGTTGCGCTATCTTGGCCAAGTCTCCCTCGAAAATATATTTTGATCCCAAGGGAGGTTCAATAAATAAACAAATAAATTCAATTAATTCAGCGCAGGTCCGGGGTAGTCAGACATTGTTTAATAATTCATTTATTTTTTCGTTACTACTCAAGTTAAGTAGTATTCTGTGGCGTCCTTCATCTGTTTCTACATTATTAACGGAAGAGAAGGGCACTGCCAGGGTTTGAGGGAGAGATGAAGAAGAGGTAGATCCAGGTGTAAAAAGGTGTGAAAAGGTTTTACATAAAGAGGGAGAGACAGGGCAGAGGAGGAGAGCAATTGTCGGCCGACGAATCCCGCATGTGTCATGGGAACGCACGCACTCTGCTTCCTGCGCACGATCGGCCATCTTGTTTCATACCGACCTGTTTGCCTCACCATGGAATCATCATCCGCTGTGATTTCCCGATTATTAGTGTTCTCAGCCTCACTTGTAAGTCACTTTAGATAGTCTGCTATGTGACTAAGTGTAATTCTCAAAATCCATTTAGTCACTTAGTGTCTGCTATGTGACTAAATATCATTCTTAGAATCTATTTAGTCAATTAGAGTCTGCCAAGTGATGTTGGGCAAATTGCAATTCCACGGCCTTGTGCCATTTCGAAGAAGGTTGTGGTTTGCAGAGCCCAAACCATCACGTGTCTTCTGAGCCCTCCCTGGTCCTGGAAGTTCACAGTTTGCATCTCTTACTGACTGAGGGAGGATGCTAGGTGGTGCTCGAGAGATCACTGGTTGAGGTGCTAATCAGGTAGCATGCATGCTAGCACACAGAGGAACACGAGCCCTGGCATGCACATAACATAAACACGCATACAAAAACACAAATACATGCAGGCAGCCAAAGCACACACACACACACACACGCACATTGATTGAGAGAGAGAGAGAGAGAGAGAGAGAGAGAGAGAGAGAGAGAGAGAGAGAGAGAGACACCTATGTATACCCAGCTCCCATCTTTGTGCAGCAGCCTTCATTATTACGACCACCACATAACTATCCCTCCTCTCTCTCTCTCTCTCTCTCTCTCTCTGTCTCTCTCTCTCTCTCTCTCTCTCTCTCTCTCTCTCTCTCTCTCTCTCTCTCTCTCTCTCTCTCTCTCTCTCTCTCTCTCTCTCTCTCTCTCTCTCTCTCTCTCACTCACTCTCTCTCGCTCTCCACCCCCCCTGCATGCAGCGGTGTGCACACCTATAATTGGAGCCATGTCTCAAGTTAGAGTGCGCCCTGAGCACTGCATCAAAACCCACACAGCACAATATTAAACATTGATCTTGTTTGGAGCTCTGCTTGCTCAGTTTTTCCAGACCAGAGCCAACCCCCCCCTCCCCCAACCACCACTCACCACCACTCACCCCCCTCTGGACGGGCGTTCAGAGAGTTGTTTGTTTAAATTTGTCCCGTCACGTGTCCGCTTTCCCGACGGCTCGGCACGGGTGTCTGTGTCAACAGCAACAACAACAACAGCAACAACAACATAGCCCCCCCCCTGGTGAACGCAGCAGCTCATCAACCCAACAACGTTCCACTCCTTAATGTGCATGTTTGACCACTGCCCGTACATCACACGTGTTAGCATGTGTGTGTGTTTGTGTGTGTGTGTGTGTGTGTGTGTGTGTGTGTGTGTGTGTGTGTTTGTTGTAATCCGATGCAGTTTATTTATTTTTACAACTGGTGATCGATATCGTTCGCTGTGTCTTCTCCACGCTCTGATGGATGGTCTTAACTCCCAGAAGGGATGGGAATCCAGTGGATTACATTGTTGTTGTAAAGAGCTGTGTTGGGGTGAGGGCAGTGGGGGTAGGGGGGGGGGCTGTTTAACTGACTTAACTGACTTTTGGTTGGGTGTAGATCCCCATTTATTTTGCCTCTCTGTCACTTTGATGATGTTTGTGTAGTTTTTGTGTGCTTGCTTGTATTATCAGTGTATTTGTATGATGATAACAACAATACATTGCAACAACAGTACGGAGCACTTACCCAAGTACTCAGACACACTTTACAACAAGACGAAATGCAGCCATAAAAACAAACAACAAAGGCATGAAAGGCTATGTAAAAACATTTCAAAGCATGAATTTTTATTCTGAGATTGGGTCCAGCAATAACAGATCAATTCAGGTTGTATTGATACGAGGGTAATTCGAGCGACCTCATTGACATATTTATAACATCTGCCGGGATCACTTCAGCCTCACCAGACTTTTGTTTGTGTCTTCCTGTGGGGTTAGATGTGGTAATCTGAACCCAACAGCTCTATCCTTCTGCTTCATTTCTTTAGTGGTCTTTGGCCCCTGGTGGTCTATGGTTCCTGGGGGTCTATGGCCCCTGGTGGTCTGGGGTTCCTGGTGGTCTTTGGCCCCTGGTGGTCTGGGGTTCCTGGTGGTCTTTGGCCCCTGGTGGTCTGTGGTTCCTGGGGGTCTGTGGCCCCTGGTGGTCCATGGTTCCTTGTGGTCTTTGGCCCCTGGTGGTCCGTGATTCCTGGAGGACTGTGGCCCCTGGTGGTCTGTGGTTCCTGGGGGTCTTTGGCCCTTGGTGGTCTCCCTCTCTCTAAACCTCTCTCTGTCTCTCCATCTATCTCCCCCTCTCTCCCTTTATAACCCCCTTTTATCAGAGACTTTTATCTCTTCCTATCTCTTTTTTACTCTCTAAAACAATTTCCTGCCTTTATTTGTCCCCACGCAATCTCTTTCTCTCTCTCTCTCTTCGCCTATCTTCTCCATATTTCTATATCTTCATCTCTCTCTCCCTCCATCCCATTTCCTCAGTGTATATCTATCTATATATATCTATCTATATATATAGATAGATATATATATAGATATATATATATATATAAATATATATATATCTATATATATATAGATACATATATATCAGTATCCCTCTCTTCTCTGTATACATCCCTCTCCCCCTCTCTGTCCTCTATTTACATATCTCTCCCTCCCTTTCTCTCTCTCCTCTGTTTACAGTCTCTCTCCCCCACAGATGCTCCTTCCCAGCTTGCCCGGAGGCGAGAGATCATTGGCTTATATGACGCAGCAATAAACTACCCTGCGCTGAATTTACCAGGAGGCCCTGCTCCTCCCGATGCTAATGTTTGCAATTAATCATCTTCACGGCCAATAAGGAGCTTTTTCAACAAAGATTATGATCCTCGCCGGTAAAGCTGGAAAAGATGGCAAAGAAATGTGCGAGATGTTTTCAGGAGATAGGCCCAAAGCCATCTAATTATTATGCGGCGTACTCTGGCTGATTACAACTGTATTTTACATCAATCCTTATGGAGCCGGTGACTTATTATTTCGACAGTGCAACGAACACCGCCTATCGAACCACACCTGGGTCGTAAAAACATTTTTCTTGTTATCTTAATGAGTAGGTTAACAAGGTAAGCATGAGGTCATGACGACTGTACTTCAATGTTTGATTCACACTGGATGAGGTACTTAAAATATGAGTGATGAAGAGGAATATTGCTGAGTAAAAGGTGTGTTTTCTGTGTGTAAATCAAACCATATCTGTAACAATGTACATATTTACGTCAAGCACAAAAAACCAGTAGCCAGAGATCTGGGAATTACCGTTACGATTCTCTGTTGAATTTCCTCCCCTGTCAACGTATCCCGACAATGTTCAAAACATTAAAATATCAATATGAGTGGTCACAGACCGTAAGAAGAGGTGTGTCGGCGTTTGTGTGTGTGTGTGTGTGTGTGTGTTGTCCGAGCATGCAGAGGTGCATGCTGGGATATGGTTAACTATAGGCTTAGCTGTTCTGTAGACTGTTAGGGGTTTAAATTTCGGTTGCTGCGATGACAACTAAATTCTAATTGTAATTTATGCCGTTGAGTGTAGATTTGATTAGTCTTGGGAATGGCAAGCAGGTGAGTCACAAATAGGGCGGAGCCAAGGGGTGGGGGGGTCATGGAGAGAACGAGTGAGGTCATCACGCACACGCCTTCCTGGGCACCATTGGCAATCAGAGCCTTTCGGAGTACCTGGAGGGGGCGTGGTCTATGTGATTACCATGGAATAGTGGACAGGGGTCTCCCCCTCTTTCTCTCTCTCTCGCTCTCTCTCTCTCTCTCTCTCTCTCTCTC
>NW_028177153.1:0-16807 GCF_964030765.1 Micromesistius poutassou
AAGACTAGCTCTCTCTCTGGTGTGTAACCCTATGGAAGATCTTAAAAGTCTCTTCCTTTCATGGTTTACCATCATCAACTTTTAGGAAGCCCCGTAAAAAGGAGGGGGAGAGGGAGACGGGGGGGAGGAGGGGGAGGGGAGGGGGAGAGGGAGATGGGGGGGGGAGGAGGGGAGAGGGAGACGAGGGGGAGACAGGAGGGGGAGGAGGGGGAGGGGGAGAGGGAGACGGGGAGGGGGAGTGGGAGACGGGGGGGGAGGAGGGAAAGAAAGAGAGAGAGCGAGAGACTATAACTGCCACAGAGACTCTGAGTCATCAGTCCTCTCAGGCCTCCATCAAAAGACACCCATCCTCTAACGCAGAAGCTGTGTGTGTGTGTGTGTGTGTGTGTGTGTGTGTGTGCGGGCGTTTGTGTGTGTGTATATGTGTGTGTGTGTGCCCGACCGCCTGCCCTTTTTTTTTCCTACAACCGACACAGAGTCGCTGAGTCACTGAGTACGTGGACCCCCGCTCGCCCACATACGTGTATATGTGTGTCTGTGTGTGTGTGTGTGTGTGTGTGTGTGTTTACGTGTGTGTGTGTGTGTGTGTGCTTACGTGTATATGTGTGTGTGTGTACTGGATGTGTGTGTGTGTGTTTGTGTGTGTGTCCGCGTTTGTGTGTGTGTGTGTGTGCGCCCGCCCCTCCGCCTTTTTTTCTTTCTACAACCGACAAAGAGACACTGAGTGAACCCCCAACGGGACGAGGCCCTCCAACTCCCACCCTACCCTAAACCCAGGGAGGAGGTCCTCCTGGGTGAAGGTGGACCTGAAGGTGTGGATGTGTGTCAGTGTGTCTGAGGACCCTCCTACACCTCGGGACACTCTGTAGAAGGACAGAGTGCCAGCAGGCCGGTCCAGATACACTCCTACTCTGGTAGAGCCAGCGGGGGGGAGACGTATGTCTGTCTTACTACCGTTGTACCGGGCAGAGTAACGACCATCATGACAAACAAGACTCCAGGACTTGTTGTTCCATCCAAGCGCGCTGTCACCCCGTCCTCTCCTTGTGATTCCTCTGTATGTCACTCCTATCACAACCTCTCCTTTCCACTCTACCTCCCAGTAACAGCGGCCAGTCAGAGCCTCACTACACAACACCTGGAGCACGGAGTCAAATCTCTCTGGGTGATCCGGATACGACTGGTCCTCTCCGACCCGCGTCACCTTTCTGTTGTCCTCAGACAGAGAGAGTCGTCTGTGGGCTGTGTTTGGGTCCAGTGTGAGTTCACAGGCATCTGACGGGAGAACAAGACATGATATTATTCATAATTCCCGAGATATTCCAGGTTATTCGCCCAAAATCCCCCATTCGTTTTCATTGGGAAATTCAAAAAATGCTGATTCATGCTTCATCCTCTTCAACCACTTAAGACATCATAACTTGGTCAAAATGACCATCATTACCGTTTACCATCGTTCAAACAATTAAACTAATCTACACATTTGTATCTTCAATAATATTTAAACAGAATTTCGATATCATTCATACTTTTTTCAGAATCACAGTTTTAGTTTCATTCCGGATTCGTTTTCAGTTGGTCTCGCTCTAGCCTTCTGACTCAGCTGTTGCTCGTTGAGCAATCAGTGGACTGTCGTACTGTCGTAAAACCCGTGTGTGTTCTCGATGCGTTCTCGATGAGGCCGTTCCACCGAGGATGCGTCGGAGGTGACTCGTGTGGACTTGGGACCGTTAAATATCCCAGGATGCATTTCGCATTCCCATGTTTTAAAATATTAGTATGTAAGCTATAATAATAGGCTATATATAGGAACATTTTACATATATAACAAAAATGTAGGCCTATTCATTCAAAATATTGACATACTATTTTAAAATTAAAGAGGCTGGGATTTTGTTTTATATAATTTGTTCATATTGTATACGTCACTGATAGAGGAAACCCATCGCAACGGTAACGAAAATTCCGGTCGGATCCATCCGATCGTGTGTGTGTGTGTGTGTGTGTTTTTCTATTCTAATCTGTGTAATTTCTCGCTCATTCGTTATTATTATTATTCGTTATAATAGCCTACTCTCCAACTACAAAGTCGTGTGTATATAAATACACACGACAAGCATATCTTTTCATTTATATTCATTCAAAATATTAACATACTATTTTAAAATGAAAGAGGCTGGGGTTTAGTTTTATATAATTAGTTTATATTCTTCAGTAGTTTGAGGCCGTAAAGCACAGTTAACAGAGCTAAGGTGGTGACGTCATCGAGTCCGCTGTTGTTCCAATTGCAGGTGCGTACTCGCGTTCTCGGAAGTCTGTACTTAGAAGTCCGGACTTGCCAAGTACGTACTTCCAAGTCTGCAAGAACGTAGTCCACGTACTTGGTATTGAGAAACGGCTTCTCTCTCTCCCTCATGGACTACAACAATGGACTACAATAGTGGACTACAATAATGGACGTTAGCATTGACGTTAGCGTTAGCATTTACGTTAGCATTAGTGCTGCAGTTAGCGTTGACGTTAGTGTTGAAGTTAGCATTGACTTTAGCACTGCATTTAGCATTGACGTTAGCGCTGAAGTTAGCATTGATATTAGCACTGCAGTTTGCGTTGACGTTAGCATTAGCGTTTACGTTAGCATTAGCGCTGACGTTAGCATTAGTGCTGCAGTTAGCGTTGACGTTAGTGCTGAAGTTAGCATTGACGTTAGCATTAGTGCTGACTTTATCATTACCGTTGAAGTTAGTGTTAGCACTGACGTTAGCGTTAGCAATTAAGTTAGCATTGACATTAGCGTTAGCATTGACGTTAGCGTTAGTGCTGCAGTTAGCGTTGATGTTAGCATTAGCGCTGCAGTTAGCATTGATGTTAGCATTAGCACTGCAGTTAGCATTGACGTTAGCATTAGCGCTGACACTTGCATTGACGTAAGTGTTGGCACTCACGTTACCGTTTACGTTAGCACTGACATTAGCGTTAGCACTGACATTAGCGTTAGCGCTTCTGTTTATATTATATAGTCTACAATATAACAAGCAGGCCTACACCAAGTATATGAAATGTCTCAAAGGAATACTTCTCTCAAAGTGATTATTGAATGCCATTTATATGGCGTGTGGCGGGTTTAAATATCTATCCCTGGAGTGTTGGCTCCTCTATTATATTATTTACGGTAGCCATTTACGTGGGAGCGCGCAGTGTGGATGGACTTTCCATCTCTAAAGTTAGTGTGTGTTGAGATGAATCAAACAAAACGGACACTTACATCTCTGTGGAGCTGGTTTCAGCCTCCACACTCCCCCGTGCTCCACACTGGGGAGACAAAGAGAGAGCAGCATGTTGTCTTTAAACAGGAAACATTATTCACATGTTAACAAAGAGAGAGCAGCATGTTGTCTTTAAACAGGGAAACCTTATTCACATGTTAACAAAGAGAGAGCAGCATGTTGTCTTTAGACAGGGAAACATTATTCACATGTTAACAAAGAGAGAGCAGCATGTTGTCTTTAAACAGGGAAACGTTATTCACATGTTAACAAAGAGAGAGCAGCATGTTGTCTTTAGACAGGGAAACATTATTCACATGTTAACAAAGAGAGAGTGTGCAGATGGCTCCGCTGCATTCATGTTAGTATCACGTTAGTATTATTATTCACTCGTGTTTAAGCACATAATCAACCAGAACTCGCTGATGGCTCGGTGGTTCGTAACGTTGTTAACTGATTAAGGACAGACAGCTAACCTCGTCAGCTGACTGCGTGGGTCACACACTCCGCGCCAATACAATCGTTGGCTTTTTGGCGGGAAACCTACAACCGCTATCGACCACCTCAATGTTAAGGCCTAGCTGCATGCTAACCCCCAGCTCCACGCTTACGCCTAACTCCATGCTAGGCCACGCCAAATATGAGTGTGTTGCAATCACTATCAATAAATATTTTATAAAAGTACTCTGAATCCTAATTTACTGACTCATCATACCTGGCTCCATGTTAACGTCCAGCTCTATGCTAACCAATCATCGGCCAATAAAAAAACAAACACACTGAAACGTCTGGTTTTAAACCAACACATTAATTCACCAGACAGTTAGTGCCAAACACAGCAATACGCCAAATGTTAATGTGTTGCACTAACTATCAATAAATATAATTCTATAAAAGTCGTCTGAATCCTAATCTGCCGTCTCATCACTTTCTACACAACATGCGTTACAACTGCGTTTTGAAAACACTTCATCTAGCAGCGGCTTGAACCCTTGTAGGAGACGTTGTCCCTGAATGGTGAGCTGTCCTCTCCATACCTGAGAGTGTCCAGTCTCCAGCGTGGATCCTCCAGTCCAGCAGAGAGCAGCGCAGCTCCAGAGTCTCCTGGGTGATTGTAGCTCAGGTCAAGCTCTCTCAGATGGGAGGGGTTGGAGCTCAGAGCTGAGGCCAGAGAAGCACAGCCTTCCTGTGTGATCAGGCAGCCAGACAACCTACACACACACACCATTTATTCTATCTAGCAGTTCGTACCAAATTAAACACATTTAGAAAGTGTATTCATTCCATATGGAGGACAATGAGATATTGTTCTGTTAGAGTCAGGAGAAGTCCACTGTGTTTGGTACACTACCGTTTATCCACAGGTTCTAACATTGTGTAGAACCAGGGAGTGTTTTGTCAGCAGGGAAAAGATCAACAGAAATGCATCGGACATGAGCAGCACTACACCAAACTAATATGATGTTAATGTAGCAGCATAGAAATAGGGTTGCCTTGCTGCAGTTAATTGCGTCAGCTGACCACTAGGGCGGCAGTACATAAGTACGGCCCTCCTTCTTGTGCTCTCACTGATGCATCATTTCCGGGTCAGGTGTTTGCCCGTGCAGGTAATGCTCCACGCCCCTGCTGCGGCTACTGTTTCGTTTCATTTATCACTGTGTCCTCATGCTTAAAGCCGGTGTGTTTTCACTGCAGAGCAGCGACTGCGTGCTGCCTGCTCCGTTTAGTCGCTGGTTCTCTCGAGCGGTAAGTGTCCTCTCTCCCTGTGTTACACCGAATGCTATCCTGTAGCTAATGCTAGTGTGTTCACAGGTAGATGTCCCCTGCCGTGTGTCTCTCTCCCTGTGCAGGTTTGACTTTGAAAACGGGTATGCAACCTTAAATCTAGCCTCCAAAAGCATTGATAAATGTAGCTTAGCCATACTAATTTTATGTTTATTGACAGGGAACGCTCATCAGCTGGCCGAAATCTATAGATGGCGATTTATCTGACTCCACCACCAGCTGATTGGGGCCGCTGCTGCTTTGTATACAGCTTTTGTCTACACTACAGCTTTGTCTGCTGTTTGTCTCTGCTGCTAATCACACCGTTTGTCTCTGCTGCTATATACGACGTTGTCCCCTGGTTTGGTGTGGTGCAGTGGCGTAAATATCGATGGTGCAACCGGTGCAACTGTCCGGGGCCCAGACGCCGTCAGGGGTCCATGGAGGAAGAAAAAAAAAAAAAAGTTTTTGAGAATTAAATAGCTCGGGGGCGGATCGGCTAGCTGAGTGGCTGGTATGGGAGGAGGAATGATCATTTGTCCAAATTCCAATCATTCCAATCATTTGTTTACCGTTTGTTTATTTGTTTATTTTGTGCGATTGCTACCCCTACTCTCATTGGCTGAATCGTTGAGAACGTTTTAGACTCAATCAATATAAGGTCGCGGGGAGACAAAGCTCTGTTGGTTTGTATATTTTATTTTCGTAATGGTAGGAAAAAACAATACTTTATTAAAGCATGCAATTGTGATGTAGAACAAAATAAAAAGAAAACAAAGTGCTTGCATGATATTGAAGCCTACAGCGATCGTTAGTTAACTTGTGTGGTGTCTTGTCATTTGTTTACCCGTGTGCCATGGCAACGCAATTGCTACCTGCTGTAGTAGTACTCTCATTGACTGAATCTTTGGGGGGGCACAAAAAAAATATTTGCACCGGGGCCATCACCATGATGTTACGCCACTGGTGTGGTGGTGCTGCTGTTTCTGGCTTTTGGCTACAGCCGGCTTGCATGGTGGACTGCCGACACCACACCTTTAACCTGTTTAATCCCTTTAATTTGAGCCCAATGATTTTGAGGAGTTAATCCCTTAATTTTGTTTTGTTTTCTGTACTTTATTATTTTGATTAAGTAAATTGTTTTGTTAAGTTTATTTTGTTAACTATTTCCTGCTTTATGTTGTATATTGCTTCATACATTTTGGGTTAATTATTTCCGTTGTAACTTCCTTTTTGTTTCCTTCTCAGTGGCTGCAGGCTGGTGGTGGTGCTGGTGACGTGGGTGGTGGTGTCCCTCATTCTTGTGTGCTGTGCTTCCTTGGATTTGGTGATACCAGTGTGTGACTGTCATGTGTGTCTGGGTGAACCCTTTTCCTTTAATTTATTCCTGTTGAGTCCCCTTCCCCTTCACCTGCTCTTTCCCCACCAGTAGGCCTCAGCCCCTGATTAGGCTCCTTGTTTATTAGTTGGGATGAATGCTCATTTTTGTGATAATATATATTTTATTAAACAAAGTATTTTTTTAAACTGGGAACCACGTGTCGAGTGGAACGAACCTGTGTTTTTGATCAATGTCAAATAATATATAATAATTCCTTGGGTGCAATTCCCAAGGTGGCGTTGTCGAGCAACCTAAGATTCACATTGAGAGCCTCCACGCCGCCACATTAATAAAGGACATCTTTACTGTTCAATATGTTTCACTTTACCACGGCCAGTGATGTTTTAGTGGTGAGGGGTGCATTATATTCAGATCACAGCACGGCTAAAGCCTCATCACCATGTCTACACTAATGACAACTCCTCAGCTCTCATCAGCTGACCAGAGTTACATAACATAACATACATAACGTACTAGCAGTTAACAGGTCAACAACCCCTAACCCTCACATCAGCTGGCCAGAGTTACATCACGTGTAACATACATATCGATATTGATAACAGTCCACCTAGTCGTGGATCATCCCTTACATATTAAACAACCCCAAGACGCAGTTTGAAGAAGAGGCTGATAACTGACCTGAGAGTTTCCAGTGTACAGTGTCGACTCCACAGTCCAGCAGAGAGCAGCTTCACTCCTGAATCCTTCAGATCATTGGTACTCAGGTCCAGCTCTCTCAGACTAGAGGAGTTGGAGCTCAGAGCTGAGGCCAGAGAAGCACAGCCTTCCTGTGTGATCAGGCAGCCAGACAACCTACACACACACACACACACACACACCATTTATTCTTTCTGGTTGAGAGCAGTTTGTACTAAAGTAACCACATTTATAAAGTGTATTCATCATTCCATTTGGAGGACAAGTTAAAGCTTTATTGATACTTTATGGAGACAAAGCTGTGTCACCCTGTATGAGAACAGGAAGAGGAAGTGGGGAGATGACATCATCACAGACAGAACTTCCTTCACATGGATGTGACAGGATCTTAAACAAATGCTCCTTTCTCAATAGCTATAACTCAGATGAGATATTGTTCGGTTAGAGTCAGGAGAACTCCGCTGTGTTTGGTACGCTAAGACCGTTTCTTCATAGGTTCTAACATTATGCAGATCCATGGAGTGTTTTGTCAGCAGGGAAAAGAGCAACAGAAATGCATCAGGCAGGAGCAGCACTTACTGGAAGCTAGAATAACCAGTTTGAAGAGGCTGATAACTGACCTGAGAGTTTCCAGTGTACAGTGTGGACTCCCCAGTCCAGCAGAGAGCAGCTCCACTCCTGAATCCTTCAGATCATTGGTACTCAGGTCCAGCTCTTTCAGAATAGAGGAGTTGGAGCTGAGAACTGAGGCCAGAGAAGCACAGCCTTCCTGTGTGATCAGGCAGCCAGACAACCTGCACACACACACACACACACACACACACACACCATTTATTCTTTCTGGTTGAGAGCAGTTTGTACTAAAGTAACCACATTTATAAAGTGTAGGCCTATTCATCATTCCATTTGGAGGACAAGTTAAAGCTTTATAAGATATATATTTTTATAGTAATATCGAAACAGAATTTCGATATAATTTATACTTTATTAAGAATCACAGTTTAAGTTTAATATGGCTTCGTTTTCAGTTGGTCTCATTGATTTACGTTGACGCTAGAGCTTGAGGACGTTCAGGCAGTGTTGCCAGATTGGGCGGTTTCTCGCAGATTAAAGAGCGTTAATGTCATATTAAAAAAATTGACGCCGTCTAAATGGATTTGCGTTAACGCCGTTAATAACACGTTTCACTGACAGCACTAATATTAATATTACTTTTTATTTCAGTACTATGAATAACATGTATTTCAAAATAATACATGTTATTCATAGTACTGAAACAAAAAGTAGATCTACAGGGATGTTTTGTGCATAATTATTAGTTTTATTCCAATATTATGTATATTGTGTTGTGAGGAGAATAATTAACCAAGTGAGCAGGAAAATACTTTTCGAGCACGAGAGCAAAGACAGCATTTGTCTGCGTGGGGGTGTCAGTTGCGTGCTGCTTCACTTTATGTGCACACTTTTATGGATCTAATGGATATTGAACCTTGTGGTGTAACTGTTTGTCCATTGAGTAAAACTGACCTGAGAGTTTGCAGTGTACAGTGTGGACTCCCCAGTCCAGCAGAGAGCAGCTTCACTCCTGAATCCTGCAGATCATTGGTACTCAGGTCCAGCTCTCTCAGACTAGAGGAGTTGGAGCTGAGAACTGAGGCCAGAGAAGCACAGCCTTCCTGTGTGATCAGGCAGCCAGACAACCTGCACACACACACACACACACACCATTTATTATTTCTGGTTGAGAGCAGTTCGTACTAAAGTAACCACATTTATAAAGTGTAGGCCTATTCATCATTCCATTTGGAGGACAAGTTAAAGCTTTATAAAATATATTTTTTATAATAATATCGAAACAGAATTTCGATATCATTTATACTTTATTCAGAATCACAGTTTAAGTTTCATACAGCTTTGTTTTCAGTTGGTCTCATTGATTTACGTTGACGCTAGAGCTTGAGGACGTTCAGGCAGTGTTGCCAGATTGGGCGGTTTTTCCCGCAGATTAAAGAGCGTTAATGTCATAATAAAAAATTTGATGCCGTCTAAATGGATTTGCGTTAACGCCGTTAATAACACGTTTCACTGACAGCACTAATATTAATATTACTTTTTATTTCAGTACTATGAATAACATGTATTACAAAAGAATACATGTTATTCATAGTACTGAAATAAAAAGTAGATCTACAGAGATGTTTTGTGGATAATTACACGTTTTATTCCAATATTATGTATATTGTGTTGTGAGGAGAATGAATAACCGAGTGAGCAGGGAAATACTTTTCGAGCACGAGAGCAAAGACGGCATTTGTCCACGTGGGGGTGTCAGTTGCGTGCTGCTTCACTTTACGTGCACACTTTTATGGATGTAAATCTGTTGAATGTCTTCTGATATTGAACCTTGTGGTGTAACTGTTTGTCCACTGAGTAAAACTGACCTGAGAGTTTCCAGTGTACAGTGTGGACTCCCCAGTCCAGCAGAGAGCAGCTTCACTCCTGAATCCTGCAGATCATTGGTACTCAGGTCCAGCTCTCTCAGACTAGAGGAGTTGGAGCTGAGAACTGAGGCCAGAGCTTCACAGCATGTCTCTGACAGATGACATTCATTCAGCCTTCACACACAATAAACAGAACATGTCAGGAACTGTGATTAATATAACATAAATCTTTATACTTTATTCCATAATGAAGAAATGTTATTAGTTGACCAAATTACTAAATATTTAGATGTATAAATGGCCATTATATATTCAATAAAAAAGTTTTGTAGAGTTATTAACTGAATACTACTTCTATTATGAATATTCTCTTATTTGAACTGTACTACATTACACATTAATAGTACACCTACAGAGATAATTTGTATATTATAACGTTTATATTATACTAGGATGTTTATTATGTTGTGAGTAGAATAGTAATACATGTTGTGATGAACCTACAGAGATGTTTTGCATATTATTTCAACCTTATATTCCAGTTTTATGTATATTGTGTAGTGTGTATTTTAATTCCTGTTATTAGTGAACCTACAGAGATGTTTTGGAGGCTTTGACCACTGGCAGCAGCCTCAGAAGACCGTCCTCTGAAGAAGAGTATTTCTTCAGGTCAAACACATCCAGCTCCTCTTCTGATGTCAGTAGGATGAAGGCCAGAGCTGACAGTTGAGCAGGAGAGAGAGTTTTTTGGGCGACACTACCTGATGTCAGGTACTGTTCGATCTCCTTCACTAGAGAACGGTCGTTCAGCTCATTCAGACAGTGTAACAAGTTGATGCTTCTCTCTGGAGAGAGATCTTCATTTAGCTTCTTCTTGATGTAAGACACTGTTCCCTCATTGGTCAGTGAGCTAGTTCCTGTCTGTCCCAGCAGACCTCGTAGGACAATCTGATTGGTCTCCAGAGAGAGGCCCAGGAGGAAGCGGAGGAACAAGTCCAGGTGTCCGTTCTCACTATGTAAGGCCTTGTCCACAGCACTCTGGTAGAGGAGGAGGAGTTTATCTTCCCCAGAGGTGGGTGGTTCTTCTAAGAGCAGATTGACACCAGTGTTGATGTAGGACTGAAAGACATAAAGGGCAGCCAGAAACTCCTGGATGCTCAGATGGACAAAGCAGAACACCTTGTCCTGGTACAACACACACTCCTCTTTAAAGATCTGGGTGAACACTCCTGAGTACACTGAGGCTGCTCTGATATCGAAGCCACACTCTGCCAGGTCTGCCTCGTAGAAGATCAGGTTGCCTTTCTCCAGCTGATTAAAAGCCAGTTTTCCCAAAGAAGCAATGATCTTCCTGCTCTCTGGACTCCAGTCTGGATCAGTTTCAGCTCTCCCATGGTACTTCCTGTCCCTCTGTATGGACTGAAGCCTCAGAAAGTAGATGTACATCTGAGTCACGGTCTTGGGCTTCTCTTCTATCTGAGATTTTTTGAAGATATCCTCCAGAACTGTAGCAGTGATCCAACAGAAGACTGGGATGTGACACATGATGTGGAGGCTTCGTGATTTCTTCACGTGGGAGATGATTGTGTTGGCCAGCGTCTCCTCTTTGAATCTCTTCCTGAAGTACTGCTCCTTCTGTGGGTCGGTGAACCCTCTCACCTCTGTAACCATGTCAACACACTCAGCAGGGATCTGATTGGCTGCCGCAGGGCGTGTGGTTATCCAGATGCGAGCGGAGGGAAGCAGGTCGCCCCTGATGAGGTTAGTCAGCAGCATGTCCACTGAGGTCGGCTTTGTGACATCAGTCCAGGTCTGGTTGTTCTGGAAGTCCAGAGGAAGTCGACACTCATCCAGACCATCCAAGATGAAGACAACTTGGAACCGGTCAAATCTGAAGATTCCTGCTTCTTTGGTCTCAATAAAGAAGTGATGAAGAAGTTCCACCAAGCTAAACTCTTTCCCTTCCAGTAAATTCAGCTCTCTAAAAGTGAATATAAATGTGAAGTGTATGTCATGGTTAGTTTTGCCTTCAGCCCAGTCCAGAGTGAACTTATGTGTCAAGATGGTTTTACCAATGCCGGCCACTCCAGTTGTCATTATTGTTCTGATTGGTTGATCTTGTCCAGGTAAGGGTTTAAAGATGTCTTCACATTTGATTGGTGTTTCTTCCTTGGCTGGTTTCCTGGAAGCTGTTTCAATCAGTCTGACCTCATGCTCCTGGTTGACCTCTCCACTGCCTCTCTCTGTGATGAAGAGCTCTGTGTAGATGTCATTCAGACCTGTTGGCTGTCCTGCTTTAGGGATTCCCTCAAACACACACCTGCATTTCTCTTTCAGATGAGACTTGATTTTATGTTGGCACTCAACAGCAACAGTTTCTATGACAAAACAATGGTTGACATTATTGGACACATTTGACTTATTCCTGTACAATTCTTAAACTTCATGATATTTATATATATATTTATATAGCTAGTATATATAGCTATATAGTTTTATGTTATACTTTTAAAACTTCTAAGATCAGCTCTTTTTATTTATAAATTATTTATATACCACTGTATATTTGTAAATAACTATGCCTTGTGTTTCTTATCAGTCAGTAACTAACACAATTGTCTTGTCGTATGTTGCAACTAAGCTTGTCCTGTGTAAATGTTGCTGCTTTGCGTGTCTGTCTTCAATTGCCCCTTGGGGACAAATAAAGTTCTTTGAATTTGAATTTGAATTTGAATAGCTATATCAATTCTACTTAAGAGGTGTCTTATAACCTGTTAAGTAGTGCTATCATTGTTGTGTATCAGTAGAAAGTGACTGATGCAAGATGCTGATATAACAAGATAGTGTTGCATCTCTTCCACTGAGTTATGCTCTGGTATATATATGTTTTTAGCATTGTCACTTATTGATGACCGGATGGCAACCTGGAAATTCTACTAGATACAACCTGGAATATTGCCCCCCATTCCCTTTCACACATGACTTCATGCAGGAAATGTTCAGGAACATTTAGAACAGCAAGAATGCATTTGTGATATTGTGAATCTCTTACCGCCCCTCAGTGTGTCGGCCAGTTCCTCCTGGTTCATCTCCATCAGGCAGAGCTTTGTGATGTCTACCACTCCCTCTATGGCACGCCTCCTCTGCTCCTTCTTCTTACCATCCTCCTCCTCCTCCCTCTGACTCTCTGAGCATTGTGGGTAATCTGGGAAGAGATCCCTCCAGAGCTTCTTCAGCTCCTTGTCTAGAAAAGCGTGTGCGTTCTCCTCAGCCCTCTGGAACAGAACACACATCAAGGAGAACTTTACTCTGAACTCACTGAGGACATCAGAAGCATCTGTCCTGGATTCACATCCCGCTGGTCTAAAGAGGGAAGCCTGGAGACTATGAGCACCACAAGAGATGCTTTCTCATGTTCATGTAGAGCTTAAGTCAAACATCTTGGTGGAAATGTACACACCTTGATCAGCTCTGTTTGATGCTGCTGTACAGACTGAGTGTTAACCTTTGACCTCTGGTGGGGTTGTCTGTTGAGAGAACACACACACACACACACACACACACACACACACAAAAACACACTTTAGATCTATTTTATTTTTCCTAACTTGTAAACATTGGTATTGTAGAGTCTAGTAACAACCAATGGTCTGTTTTCAATGTCTGAATCTCCTACCTCTTGTCAGGAGGTTGACCCATAGATTTGTCACTCTTCATGGAGACACAGCTGGGTCCAGGGGAGTCTGCGCTCTGCTGCTGGACTCTTCTAGAAAAACAAGAACCAGGATCAGACCATGTCAACCACATCACTAAAACAGCCTTATCCCTCCTCTCATTACCACCATGTCAACCACATCACTAAAGAGAGAGAGAGAGTTTATATTTATACTGTGCAAGTGTCCTGTGTAATTGTATTTATTTAGTTATTATTCTACGTTTTGTATCTTTATTTAACTTTTACATTTATTTTGTATCTTTATCCCTTTATCTCTTTTTCACTGTACTTTTGACTCTTGAGCTGCAATAACAAGAGAGATTCCCCTTGTGTGGGATTCATAAAGTTGAGTGTGTGTGTGTGTGTGTGTGTGTGTGTGTGTAAGGAGTACAGGTAAACTGTAATCCTCTTCAGTTAGTTAATGATTGATTGTGAGAGAGAGTATCAGTAGAGTCTGATAACAACCAACTGGTCTGTTGTCATGGTCTGTTTGAAACTCCTACCTCTCCTCTCTGGAGGGGCGTCCATCTTTAAAGACAGTAGGTTCATCCATAGACTGGTCACTCTTCATGGAGACACAGCTGGGTCCAGGGGAGTCTGCTCTCTGCTGCTGGACTCTTCTAGAAAAACAAGAACCAGGATTTATGGACGTTTGATAGATGCTGTATCTTTATAATACCTGGTAAATCCTTACCTTTTCTCAATTGACTGATTTCCATCTTTAAACTGGTCAGGTATATCCATAGACCAATCACTCTTCATGGAGACACAGCTGGGTCCAGGGGAGTCTGCTCTCTGCTGCTGCTCTGGTCTTCAACACAACACACACACACACACACACACAGCTGTTACTCAGACTAATGATGGAGTCATGAAATATCACCGCTGAGCTCTGAGAACAGAGAACAGTCACAGACAGAGAGATGCTCTTCTTACCTCTTAGCTTTGCTCTGGTGGCCATGTTCCCCAGACAGAGTGGTCTTAGAGGTAGGACCCCCCTCCTCTCTCTCCTCATCCATAGCAGACTGGAGACCTGGACACAAACACAACTACACATTGTTTCTATGGCCATTCAGTGTTTGTTTTAATTCTGCTTTTATATAAGTTGCTTTTTGCCGGTCACAGGGGGCTGTTGTCTGTGGGACGAGAGGCAGGGTGGTCTTTCCTGGACGTAGATTCATAGACCCTCTCATTCTCAATGAGGGTAAAGATGTGGAGATGCCTCCCAGATGTTTCTAATAACTATTTAATAACTATTTATCTGTTAACACAGAAGGTCTCTAAGGGTCAGATCAAGAACAAACTCACAATGCGGATATACCTAAAGTTCCCTGTGCTGGTTAAACCGCTCTGAAGGCATGACCATATATGGACTTCCTCATGTCACATGACATCACAACCAGATCTGTGATGCGGGCCCACAGAGAACAAGACCCGAACAAGATGATGTTTAACCACCTTCACTAACCAAGATGGCCGTCTTCCTGACTAATGACAATAATAATCATAACATCACAAATATAATACCTGGACATAATATCCAAGGTACCTTTTAAGTTACCCAAGGACACTAAATCTGTTATTAAAATTATATAATTTAAGTTAAGTATTAAGTATTTTAACATTAACCTCACACTTGAATCCAAGCTGAAACGTTCTGGGTTCAATCCACAATGTCCACAGTCTTACTTGTAGCATCCTATAGAGCAGAACTCCCCCTAACCCCTACCTGCTCCTTAATGACCTGTCTCTGTACTGTCTAACCCCTACCTGCTCCTTAATGACCTGTCTCTGTACTGTCTAACCCCTACCTGCTCCTTAATGACCTGTCTCTGTACTGTCTAACCCCTACCTGCTCCTTAATGACCTGTCTCTGTACTGTCTAACCCCTACCTGCTCCTTAATGACCTGTCTCTGTACTGTCTAACCCCTACCTGCTCCTTAATGACCTGTCTCTGTACTGTCTAACCCCTACCTGCTCCTTAATGACCTGTCTCTGTACTGTCTAACCCCTACCTGCTCCTTAATGACCTGTCTCTGTACTGTCTAACCCCTACCTGCTCCTTAATGACCTGTCTCTGTACTGTCTAACCCCTACCTGCTCCTTAATGACCTGTCTCTGTACTGTCTAACCCCTACCTGTTCCTTAATGACCTGTCTCTGTACTGTCTAACCCCTACCTGTTCCTTAATCAATCAATCAATTTATTATTTAAAGTGCAAAATCACCATGGTACATGGTCTCAATACACTTCCCAGTAAAAACAAGTACAGTTAAACATTCAGAAAACCACCAAAGGAAACAGTTAAAGTGCATTTACAACTGACAGTCAACAACAGTTAAAACACAGAGAAAAGAATAAAACAGTTAAAGCAATAAAAAACTATAAAAAATAAAAATATGTGCACAGTAATGACAGTTAAAACACAATAGTAAAACACACATACTAAAAGTTAATTTACTCAAAGTATTGGGTAAAAAGGTGTGTTTTAAGACAGGATTTAAAAATTGTGATAGATGAGGTACTTCTGATGTTTTGTGGGAGGGCATTCCATAAAAGAGGAGCACGGTAAGAGAAGGCCAGCTGATTTTTTGTTGATGGGTGGAATGACAAGGAGGTTTAAACCAAGGGAGCGAAGAGGACGGGATGGAGTGTAGGGAGTGAGTAACTGGGAAAGATATAGCGGTGCAAGACCATTCAGGGCTTTAAAAGTTAAAAGAAGAACTTTAAAATCCGCTCTTGCCTGAATGGGCAGCCAATGTAACGATGCTAAAACAGGAGTTATATGACAAAATTTACTTGTTTTAGTTAAAAGTCTAGCAGCTGAGTTCTGGACAATCTGGAGACTCCTGGTAGTGGAGATGGGGAGGCCAGAAAAAAGGACATTGCAATAGTCAAGTCGAGAGGACACAAGGGCATGGAGAACCACCTCAGCACTACGCAAGGACAGAGAAAGGCGGATTTTGGAAATGTTTCGTAGATGAAAATAAGCTGTTTTAGTGATCTCTTTTATATGAGATTGGAAAGTCAATGTCGGGTCAAAGGTAACACCAAGGTTTCTGATGACAGTATTTTCAGAAATAAAACAACCATCAATGTTTAGACCAAGACCCTCAGAAAAGTATTTATAATTATTGGGCTTGATCACCAAGAGATCAGTCTTGGCGGTATTAAGCAAAAGAAAGTTGTCGCTCATCCAGCTCTTGATTCGGACTACACAAAATTCAAGATTTTGAATTTGAGAGGGGTCATTTGGTTGCAGTGGAATGTAGAGTTGTGTGTCATCGGCATAAAAATGGAACTGGATGCCGTATTCAGCAATGATCCCACCCAGAGGAAGCATGTATATACAAAAGAGCAGAGGGCCCAACTGCAGAACATTCGGATAAAGAGTTATTATAACTAACACATTGGGTTCTGTTCGATAAATAGGACTGGAACCATGAGAGTGCCAACCCGTGGACACCCACACAATGCTTCAGTCGGTGTAGAAGTATACAGTGATCTACCGTATCGAATGCCGAACTTAAGTCAAGAAGGAGTAGAAGAGAAGCAGATCCAGAATCTGCGGTAATGAGAAGG
>NW_028177152.1:0-2500 GCF_964030765.1 Micromesistius poutassou
TACAGAGCATAACTGTACGTTCACACCAAAAGTGACGGGGCGACCCGACTCCATACAAAGTCAACGTAGAGACGCGTGTCAGGCGACTTTTGTCGCTAGAAAAACCTGCGGCAAGATTTGCCATGTGGCGCGGCATGAACAACCGGGTACGGGAAGTAGGGCGACACGACGCAACACGTCGCTCCAGTTGAAATATTTGAACTTTGCCGCGGTGGACACGTGATGATGACAGCCAATCAGGGTTCACTCCCTGAGTGACGTAACGTAACAGCCAATCAGCATTCAACCGGCCAGGCCAACCACTCCCTGCAGTCCGGAGTGACGTCGGCTTCTGCGACGTCTCTGGTACTTCCACAACAACTCAACTTCCTCATACACGCGCAACTAAATTTGCGTGATAAAACTTCACTACACAAATCACTACAGCAACAGATTTGTGACTGGTCGCGCAACCAAACCCAGACGACAGCACGACCAGGCGACGATGTGGCGTTTGGTGTGAACTCACCGTGAGGTCTAGCACGCTGCCATGCAGAAGATCTGTGGGCGAGGGCGTGTCTGACGTATGGGGGAGGAGTCTTTGTGGACGCAGCCTGCCGCCAATCAAATCGCTGTACACGTACAGGGGCACCACTCTCCTTGCGCTCTCCTTGCACCAGGCGTTATAAAGCCGGCTTTTTCCTGCGTCTTCCTGCTTGTTGTTGTTATTGCTAAAGGGATCCCGTAGTCACAAGGACAGTGTTGCCCCTGGACGTGAACCACAGCAATCGCCCAATTCTTAAATCCATTAAATCCATTCTTAAACCCTCCGCTGCCGGCCGGCTTTTTGACATTTCCACGGCGGGTTGCATCACAAAGACCATTTCATTGGACATTGTCCAAGTAGCAGCACACTAGTGTATTTGCATAACCGCGATCTGATTGGCTGACGGACCCGTCGCTTCCCGAAAAGTTGAACATTTCTCAACTTTTGACGCCGGCCACGGAGCCGACTTGACGGACGGACCCACAATGCATTTCGAGGGCAACCCATGCAAAGTCAAAGAGATGCGTCCGTTGACGGAGGTAGTGTGCAAGAGGCGTGAGTGTGTGTGCTGATGGCTGCTTTAACCTGTGCACACTGATTGCTCGATGTGTGCAACAGGTGTGCAGCCTCACCCAGCCCCAATCCAATCAGAGTCGGGCCAGGTGAGGCTGCTTCAACCAGCCATCATCCACACACACTCAATGACATACTTACAACTTCAGTCAAATAACCTTTTTATTTTCTGTTTCTTTTTCACCTTAATTCACGATTCCCATTCTTCAAGCTGACTCACTAACTCATTATCTAACTCATTATCACTCCCTGTGCTTTTTATCATTCTTTGAATGACTTTGAACCACACAATATTTTACTCCCCGTCCTGTTTTCTTTTCATCTTCCCGGTCTTTCTTTCTTTCTTTCTTTCTTTCTTTCTTTCTTTCTTTCTTTCTTTCTCTCCCCTCTCTCCTCAACCTCAGTCTTTATCTGTGCTCTGTGTATCTCAGTCTGCTCCAGGTTCCCAGGCTCCTAAAGCTGATAACACAGCTTAGTGATTTCCACACTGACAGATGTAAACGTACACACACACACACACACACACACACACACACACACACACACACACACACACACACACAATCGGACACTTGGTCGAACGCATATGAACATACAAACACACACACCCTCGGACAAACACACACAGACACACATAAACGCTGAGAAACACACAAACACACTTAGCCCTGACCCTTCCTCTCTTCACACACTGCCCTAATAATGACAGATAGACAGCGAGAGAGAGACACAGAGCCCTCTTTACAAGGACATCAAGACCCCCCCCCCTTCATAACACACACACGCACACACACACACACACACACACACACAATCACAACCACATTCAGGCATAGACACACCATGTCAATGGTGTATCAGTTGTGCAAATGTGTAAACTGATGGAGATAAAAACAAGTCTTGCAACTTGTTTGCATCATCTTGACCTTTTGGGGGGGGGGGGGGGGGGGGGGTGAGGTATGCTGGGGGGTGCTGTCTGACTCAGGGTGAGCCAGGGGGACAGATGTCCAGGGGCCAGGGTGTGTCTGGAGTGGGCCGCACACTGCAGTACCACTAGTGAGATAGGATGTAGACGCACGTAGAATGAGGGATTGATTTAACGGTGCTGAGAAGCACTCTGACACGACGGCTGTCTGCTCCATCTCCTCCACAGGCCTCCTTTACACACGGCTCATAAAGCATCAGCTAGCTGAAGGATATATGGGGATGAAACGTGTGACCCGGTAGTTAAGAGACACTGCAGCACTTCTGTTACAATGTGTGTGCAAGCACACACATCATCTCTTTCACTGCTGATACCGACTGACATTTGAATTACAATGAATTCAATGAACACGGGACACTTTTTAACACTCTTGACTGTAATCTGTATAATATTCAAGGGTGTTAAAATAAACTTCA
>NW_028177152.1:10000-14732 GCF_964030765.1 Micromesistius poutassou
CACAGATGCCGACATTGCGTTAAAAGACAACAACGATTACAGTCCGGGGGGCCGGAGACGCCCGCAGTGACCTGACAGCAGACCAGTGAGGACGCAGAACCTTTAGAGGCCTTAAAGTCTTACACATATATACCTCATTACCTTACCATATACACATATATACCTCATTACCTTACCATATACACATATATACCTCATTACCTTACCATATACACATATATACCTCATTACCTTACCATATACACATATATACCTTATTACCTTACCATATACACATATATACCTCATTACCTTACCATATACACATATATACCTTATTACCTTACCATATACACATATATACCTTATTACCTTACCATATACACATATATACCTTATTACCTTACCATATACACATATATACCTTATTACCTTACCATATACACATATATACCTTATTACCTTACCATATACACATATATACAGACCTTCTCTATTCTTACAAAGATAAAGATAAATATTGAAATTGTGAATCCCTGTCAGAACGCGATCGCCTCCGTACCACGTGTGTGTTTGAACAGATTTCAAGATTTCAAGAAACACACACACACACACACACACACACACACACACAGGCATACGCACGCGCACGCACACACACACACACACACACACACACACACACACACACAGGCATACGCACACACACACACTCTCTCTTTCTCACACACACACACACACACACACACACACAAAGGCATAAGCACACACACAAACACACATACACACACAAAGGCATATGCACAGACACAAACAACACACAGACACACACACGCGTGTTCCCGGGCGCGGTGCAGCTGTGTGTGCTGCACAGTGGTATCATAGAGAGGAAGCGGAATGTCCTTCTGGCCCAGTGGGGGGGGGGGGGGGGGGGGGGAGTTCCGCGAGGTTTCCCTGCATTGAAGTACCGAGAAACAGGGAAGTGACATAATCCACCTCTGGACCCCCGCCATACGCCCCCCCCCCACACACACACACACACACACACACACACACACACACACTTCCATCCTGCACCTCCGTCAAGCACCACGCAAGAGGCTACCACTGCATCATTTCAGTGTGTGTGTGTGTGTGTGTGTGTGTGTGTGTGTGCAGCTATGGTGTGTGTGAGCGTGCCCACAGCCTGTGCCCGTCTCCTGCGGGCGGGGCAGAGTGTGGCAGTCGTGTTGTTATATAATTGGGGGACGGATGATTACGGGGATGAGGGGGAAACGACGGGACGGGGGTGGAGGGGGAGCATGTACCCCTTAGGGAGTCATCTCAACCCACCTCCTCCTGGCATCCCTGCAGATAAAACCCCACCGCTCTCGCTCTCTCTCTCTCTCTCTCTCTCTCTCTCTCTTTCTCTCTCTTTCTCTCTCCACCCTCCCGTGTCTTACTCGCCCCGCCCGCACCCCGACCCACCTCACCCCACCCTCCCCCCTCCGGGGGGGCCAGCACGCGACAGGTGCCGTCTGGAGAGACCCCCCCCCCCCCCCTCCTCCTTCCTCCTCCACCTCCACCCCCCCCCCCCAACCCTCACCCCCACCCCCTCATCTCCCTCTGGAGCACTTCGCTGGCTGCCGACACCCCACCCCATCAGACCCCTCCCCCCCTCCAGCCACATACCGATACGCAATCCCCTCAGGAGGGGGGGTGGGGGGGGCCTGGAGCCCGGGTACGTACGCGTATCGTCACATCCAGCGAACGTTAATGCATATGGGACTGCGTGGTGCAGCAGGCCTGGGCTGGGGAGCCAGACAAAGGAAATGCATATGCATCACAAGCAGCCCACCTCTCCCAGACACCTTCTCCACCTTCTCCGCTCTGTCTCTGGCCAGCTGCTCCGCAGACAGGTCGCCTGCACACTGCCACGCAGATATTCCTGTTATATTTATCTGACTGACACATGACCTACACGAGGGTCCTGTGCACATGCATCCTGTCATTGCGTGTCGTGTCTCTTCCCAGCTTCCCCCGATTCCCGTTTTTGGTTTCTTTTTTTTTGCAACGCACAAAGCGTCATTCTCTTTCCGTCACTTTTACTTTTCCGCCTATTTTTCTATCTTTCTTTCCTTCTTATTTTCTTTCATTATTTCTCTCAGTCTGTGCCTCTCTTTCCTCTGTCTGGCTTACACCTCCCTCTCTCTCCTTGTCTATTTCTGTATCCCTCCCCCCCTCTCTCCCCCCCTCTCTCTCCCCTGGCTCTCTGGAGCAGTGTATAGATGCATTACATCCTGCTCCTCACCACATTCAATTCTCCCACCCTTCTTCTTTGTCCTCTTTTTTCCGCAGTCTCTCTCCTTCTCTCCCCCCTCCCCTCCCTCCATCCTCCCTCCTCCTCCTCCTCCGTCTCTCGCTCTCTCTTCCTCCGCAGGTCTTCAAGCGCTAGCCTGTGCCAGCCCGTTGTGGCGGGAAAGAGAGCGAGGGAGAGAGAGAGAGAGAGGTAGAGCGAGGAAGTGAGAGAGGTAGAGAGGGAGGCAGAGGGCGGAAATGAGAGAGGGAGAGAGAGAGCTAGAGCGCGGAAGAGAGAGAAAGGAGGAAAGAAAGAAAGAGAGGGAGAGATAGGGAGAGAGAGATAGGGAGCCAGCCGTTAGACACACACTGTGTCAGCGAGGACAATGTGTCTGGCCTAATAAAACAACAATAAAAAAATAAAAATAACGCAGAAGGAAAAAATAAATGTATGAAGAGCTTCGCTGCCACCCTGAGGCCAGTGTGGGTATAACTCTGGCAGGGAGGGGGGTCAATGAGGGGAGACGCCAGGATGATGAAATACTGGCGGCTTTTCAGTAACGGCTCAGCCAGTGTCTGGCTCAGGAGTGGGCGGGGCCTGTCTGCCGTGAGCTCATCGCTGCTACCACTGATGCTCGCCGCTCGCTACTCGCTCAATCAGCTATTATGCAAGAGAGATGGAGGGGAGAGGGGAAGGTGGCGCGAGGGAGACAGGTGGAGGGAGGTGAGGGGGAGAGAGAGGGAGCGATGGGAGAGAGAGACAGAGAGCAGTGCAGACGTGGTGAGGTTCGCTGAGGATACCGCCGTGGGTGAAGCGATGTGCTGAGAAACCTTCACTGTCTCGAAGTGCACGCACACACACATGCATGCAGGGACACACACACACACACACACACAAGCATGCAGGAATGCATGCATCCATGCACACACACACACACACAAAAGCATGCACGCATGGATGCACGCACACTCACACACACACAAAAGAACACAAGCAAGCACACATATTGTTTCAAGTCCTTTGTCCGTGTATGTTGCCATTCGTACAGATTGCGTTACAATGAGGAGAAGAGAGATGTTTCCTCGCTTCCTTGTTTCCTCGCTGCCTTCACGCAACACAACAGTCAAGGATATTAAGCAGATAAAGGGCTTTCATTAATCTTGAACAAAGCCCGTTAATTAATCTGGAACAGAAAGCGTGCAGAGATATCAACATGCACACAGTTCAATTGATATGCTAAATAGTCAACAACCACACTCAATTCAATTCCCTCCAAGTCACACAGCTTCCCTAAATGAAGCAGCTTCTGAAGATGCTGTCCCCGGACAAAGAGAAACATCCACAGGGGGACCAATATGCCCAATGGAGGGTGATTTACTCATTATTGATTTCCACTCGATGTCCCTGCGGGGAAGTGATGGAGAAGATGGAGGCTGAGGCTGTTCAGATGCTATCACGTGGCTGGTGTTATACGACCTGGGATGAGGAAGAGGACGGCGAAGATGAAGAGGGGGAGGAGTCAGGTGTGCTGCCTTTCTGTTCCACGCTCTCTTTTGGACAAACTCAAGCTTGTTTTCATGTGAAATATTTTCTTCCAGATTTAAAGAAATATATATGTATATATACTGCATAGATTTGTTTTTACATACCATGTTCATTTACTGATTCCAGCTCATGAATTCATGCGTGCTCATGAATTCTCTCACTCTTTGGTTTGTTCTTACGTCTCGATCCATACCTTCCTTTGTGTATCCAACCCTCCCACACACACACACACACACACACACACACACACACACACACACACACACACACACACACACACACACACCTCCCCTTCCAACATGCACAGATGCTCTCATAATACATGGAGCTCTGAGGTCACCTTCAGGAAATAAGACCCAGCCGCATTCTCTCTCTCTCTCTCTCTCTCTCCATCTCTCTCTCTCTCTCCATCTCTCCCTCTCTCCCCCTCTCTCTCTCCATCTCTCTCTCTCTCTCTCTCTGTCCCTCTCTCCCCCCCTCTCTCTCCATCTCTCTCTCTCTCCATCTCTCCCTCTCTCCCCCTCTCTCTCTCCATCTCTCTCTCTCTCACTCTCTCTCTCCATCTCTCCATCCCTCCTCCACACCCTGGACTCTGGAGCCCATCCTCTTCCCTCCGTCTTCCCCTTTAGACCCAGAAAGCAGGTTGACTCTCAGACCCTACCTTTATGCTAAGTTTGGAAATCTTCCATCTCTGTATATAAGTAACCAATCAGCTTCCACCACCCCCCCCCCTCCCCAACCCGCTGGTCTGTCCTCTGGGACCGTCGTTTGTTTCCGTCTTTCACTTCTCGTTACCTCGCACAGGTGTCACCCACCCCCTCCACACACACACACACCACACACACACATACACACACACCACACACACACACACACACACACACACACACACACACACACACACACACACACACACACACACACACACAC
>NW_028177151.1:0-13986 GCF_964030765.1 Micromesistius poutassou
ATGCTTTTCTCGCTCTGAAAAGCATTTTGCACGCATAAAAACTGGAAAAGTTGATAACTCAGTCCCTTTCAATGCAAACGTGTAACTGAGCTGAAATAGGGTTATTTATGCCATTGCGCACCATTTGGAAGTGGAGAGCATTTGTTTTGAGCAAAATTCACGTGTCAGGGTCAAAAACACATTTTTGGTCAAAAAGTGATTCTCTCGCTCTGAAAAGCATTTTGCACGCATAAAAACTGGAAAAGTTGATAACTCAGTCCCTTTCAATGCAAACGTGTAACTGAGCTTGAATAGGGTTATTTATGCCATCGCGCACCATTTGGAAGTGGAGAGCAGTTGTTTTGACTATAATTCACGTGTTAGGGTCAAAAACACATTGTGGGTCAAAACATGCTTTTCTCGCTCTGAAAAGCATTTTGCACGCATAAAAACTGGAAAAGTTGATAACTCAGTCCCTTTCAATGCAAACGTGTAACTGAGCTGAAATAGGGTTATTTATGCCATTGCGCACCATTTGGAAGTGGAGAGCATTTGTTTTGAGCAAAATTCACGTGTCAGGGTCAAAAACACATTTTTGGTCAAAAAGTGATTCTCTCGCTCTGAAAAGCATTTTGCACGCATAAAAACTGGAAAAGTTGATAACTCAGTCCCTTTCAATGCAAACGTGTAACTGAGCTTGAATAGCGTTATTTATGCCATCGCGCACCATTTGGAAGTGGAGAGCAGTTGTTTTGACTATAATTCACGTGTTAGGGTCAAAAACACATTGTGGGTCAAAACATGCTTTTCTCGCTCTGAAAAGCATTTTGCACGCATAAAAACTGGAAAAGTTGATAACTCAGTCCCTTTCAATGCAAACGTGTAACTGAGCTGAAATAGGGTTATTTATGCCATTGCGCACCATTTGGAAGTGGAGAGCATTTGTTTTGAGCAAAATTCACGTGTCAGGGTCAAAAACACATTTTTGGTCAAAAAGTGATTCTCTCGCTCTGAAAAGCATTTTGCACGCATAAAAACTGGAAAAGTTGATAACTCAGTCCCTTTCAATGCAAACGTGTAACTGAGCTTGAATAGGGTTATTTATGCCATCGCGCACCATTTGGAAGTGGAGAGCAGTTGTTTTGACTATAATTCACGTGTTAGTGTCAAAAACACATTGTGGGTCAAAACATGCTTTTCTCGCTCTGAAAAGCATTTTGCACGCATAAAAACTGGAAAAGTTGATAACTCAGTCCCTTTCAATGCAAACGTGTAACTGAGCTTGAATAGGGTTATTTATGCCATCGCGCACCATTTGGAAGTGGAGAGCAGTTGTTTTGACTATAATTCACGTGTTAGGGTCAAAAGCACATTGTGGGTCAAAACATGCTTTTCTCGCTCTGAAAAGCATTTTGCACGCATAAAAACTGGAAAAGTTGATAACTCAGTCCCTTTCAATGCAAACGTGTAACTGAGCTTAAATAGGGTTATTTATGCCATCGCGCACCATTTGGAAGTGGAGAGCAGTTGTTTTGACTATAATTCACGTGTTAGGGTCAAAAACACATTGTGGGTCAAAACATGCTTTTCTCGCTCTGAAAAGCATTTTGCACGCATAAAAACTGGAAAAGTGAATAACTCAGTCCCTTTCAATGCAAACGTGTAACTGAGCTTAAATAGGGTTATTTATGCCATCGCGCACCATTTGGAAGTGGAGAGCAGTTGTTTTGACTATAATTCACGTGTTAGTGTCAAAAACACATTGTGGGTCAAAACATGCTTTTCTCGCTCTGAAAAGCATTTTGCACGCATAAAAACTGGAAAAGTTGATAACTCAGTCCCTTTCAATGCAAACGTGTAACTGAGCTTGAATAGGGTTATTTATGCCATCGCGCACCATTTGGAAGTGGAGAGCAGTTGTTTTGACTATAATTCACGTGTTAGGGTCAAAAACACATTGTGGGTCAAAACATGCTTTTCTCGCTCTGAAAAGCATTTTGCACGCATAAAAACTGGAAAAGTTGATAACTCAGTCCCTTTCAATGCAAACGTGTAACTGAGCTTAAATAGGGTTACTTATGCCATCGCGCACCATTTGGAAGTGGAGAGCAGTTGTTTTGACTATAATTCACGTGTTAGGGTCAAAAACACATAGTGGGTCAAAACATGCTTTTCTCGCTCTGAAAAGCATTTTGCACGCATAAAAACTGGAAAAGTGAATAACTCAGTCCCTTTCAATGCAAACGTGTAACTGAGCTTAAATATGGTTATTTATGCCATCGCGCACCATTTGGAAGTGGAGAGCAGTTGTTTTGACTATAATTCACGTGTTAGTGTCAAAAACACATTGTGGGTCAAAACATGCTTTTCTCGCTCTGAAAAGCATTTTGCACGCATAAAAACTGGAAAAGTTGATAACTCAGTCCCTTTCAATGCAAACGTGTAACTGAGCTTGAATAGGGTTATTTATGCCATCGCGCACCATTTGGAAGTGGAGAGCAGTTGTTTTGACTATAATTCACGTGTTAGGGTCAAAAACACATTGTGGGTCAAAACATGCTTTTCTCGCTCTGAAAAGCATTTTGCACGCATAAAAACTGGAAAAGTGAATAACTCAGTCCCTTTCAATGCAAACGTGTAACTGAGCTTAAATAGGGTTATTTATGCCATCGCGCACCATTTGGAAGTGGAGAGCAGTTGTTTTGACTATAATTCACGTGTTAGGGTCAAAAACACATTGTGGGTCAAAACATGCTTTTCTCGCTCTGAAAAGCATTTTGCACGCATAAAAACTGGAAAAGTTGATAACTCAGTCCCTTTCAATGCAAACGTGTAACTGAGCTTGAATAGGGTTATTTATGCCATCGCGCACCATCTGGAAGTGGAGAGCAGTTGTTTTGACTATAATTCACGTGTTAGGGTCAAAAACACATTGTGGGTCAAAACATGCTTTTCTCGCTCTGAAAAGCATTTTGCACGCATAAAAACTGGAAAAGTTGATAACTCAGTCCCTTTCAATGCAAACGTGTAACTGAGCTGAAATAGGGTTATTTATGCCATTGCGCACCATTTGGAAGTGGAGAGCATTTGTTTTGAGCAAAATTCACGTGTCAGGGTCAAAAACACATTTTTGGTCAAAAAGTGATTCTCTCGCTCTGAAAAGCATTTTGCACGCATAAAAACTGGAAAAGTTGATAACTCAGTCCCTTTCAATGCAAACGTGTAACTGAGCTTGAATAGGGTTATTTATGCCATCGCGCACCATTTGGAAGTGGAGAGCAGTTGTTTTGACTATAATTCACGTGTTAGGGTCAAAAACACATTGTGGGTCAAAACATGCTTTTCTCGCTCTGAAAAGCATTTTGCACGCATAAAAACTGGAAAAGTTGATAACTCAGTCCCTTTCAATGCAAACGTGTAACTGAGCTGAAATAGGGTTATTTATGCCATTGCGCACCATTTGGAAGTGGAGAGCATTTGTTTTGAGCAAAATTCACGTGTCAGGGTCAAAAACACATTTTTGGTCAAAAAGTGATTCTCTCGCTCTGAAAAGCATTTTGCACGCATAAAAACTGGAAAAGTTGATAACTCAGTCCCTTTCAATGCAAACGTGTAACTGAGCTTGAATAGGGTTATTTATGCCATCGCGCACCATTTGGAAGTGGAGAGCAGTTGTTTTGACTATAATTCACGTGTTAGTGTCAAAAACACATTGTGGGTCAAAACATGCTTTTCTCGCTCTGAAAAGCATTTTGCACGCATAAAAACTGGAAAAGTTGATAACTCAGTCCCTTTCAATGCAAACGTGTAACTGAGCTTGAATAGGGTTATTTATGCCATCGCGCACCATTTGGAAGTGGAGAGCAGTTGTTTTGACTATAATTCACGTGTTAGGGTCAAAAACACATTGTGGGTCAAAACATGCTTTTCTCGCTCTGAAAAGCATTTTGCACGCATAAAAACTGGAAAAGTTGATAACTCAGTCCCTTTCAATGCAAACGTGTAACTGAGCTGAAATAGGGTTATTTATGCCATTGCGCACCATTTGGAAGTGGAGAGCATTTGTTTTGAGCAAAATTCACGTGTCAGGGTCAAAAACACATTTTTGGTCAAAAAGTGATTCTCTCGCTCTGAAAAGCATTTTGCACGCATAAAAACTGGAAAAGTTGATAACTCAGTCCCTTTCAATGCAAACGTGTAACTGAGCTTGAATAGGGTTATTTATGCCATCGCGCACCATTTGGAAGTGGAGAGCAGTTGTTTTGACTATAATTCACGTGTTAGTGTCAAAAACACATTGTGGGTCAAAACATGCTTTTCTCGCTCTGAAAAGCATTTTGCACGCATAAAAACTGGAAAAGTTGATAACTCAGTCCCTTTCAATGCAAACGTGTAACTGAGCTTGAATAGGGTTATTTATGCCATCGCGCACCATTTGGAAGTGGAGAGCAGTTGTTTTGACTATAATTCACGTGTTAGGGTCAAAAACACATTGTGGGTCAAAACATGCTTTTCTCGCTCTGAAAAGCATTTTGCACGCATAAAAACTGGAGAAGTTGATAACTCAGTCCCTTTCAATGCAAACGTGTAACTGAGCTTAAATAGGGTTATTTATGCCATCGCGCACCATTTGGAAGTGGAGAGCAGTTGTTTTGACTATAATTCACGTGTTAGGGTCAAAAACACATTGTGGGTCAAAACATGCTTTTCTCGCTCTGAAAAGCATTTTGCACGCATAAAAACTGGAAAAGTGAATAACTCAGTCCCTTTCAATGCAAACGTGTAACTGAGCTTAAATAGGGTTATTTATGCCATCGCGCACCATTTGGAAGTGGAGAGCAGTTGTTTTGACTATAATTCACGTGTTAGGGTCAAAAACACATTGTGGGTCAAAACATGCTTTTCTCGCTCTGAAAAGCATTTTGCACGCATAAAAACTGGAAAAGTTGATAACTCAGTCCCTTTCAATGCAAACGTGTAACTGAGCTTGAATAGGGTTATTTATGCCATCGCGCACCATCTGGAAGTGGAGAGCAGTTGTTTTGACTATAATTCACGTGTTAGGGTCAAAAACACATTGTGGGTCAAAACATGCTTTTCTCGCTCTGAAAAGCATTTTGCACGCATAAAAACTGGAAAAGTTGATAACTCAGTCCCTTTCAATGCAAACGTGTAACTGAGCTGAAATAGGGTTATTTATGCCATTGCGCACCATTTGGAAGTGGAGAGCATTTGTTTTGAGCAAAATTCACGTGTCAGGGTCAAAAACACATTTTTGGTCAAAAAGTGATTCTCTCGCTCTGAAAAGCATTTTGCACGCATAAAAACTGGAAAAGTTGATAACTCAGTCCCTTTCAATGCAAACGTGTAACTGAGCTTGAATAGGGTTATTTATGCCATCGCGCACCATTTGGAAGTGGAGAGCAGTTGTTTTGACTATAATTCACGTGTTAGGGTCAAAAACACATTGTGGGTCAAAACATGCTTTTCTCGCTCTGAAAAGCATTTTGCACGCATAAAAACTGGAAAAGTTGATAACTCAGTCCCTTTCAATGCAAACGTGTAACTGAGCTGAAATAGGGTTATTTATGCCATTGCGCACCATTTGGAAGTGGAGAGCATTTGTTTTGAGCAAAATTCACGTGTCAGGGTCAAAAACACATTTTTGGTCAAAAAGTGATTCTCTCGCTCTGAAAAGCATTTTGCACGCATAAAAACTGGAAAAGTTGATAACTCAGTCCCTTTCAATGCAAACGTGTAACTGAGCTTGAATAGGGTTATTTATGCCATCGCGCACCATTTGGAAGTGGAGAGCAGTTGTTTTGACTATAATTCACGTGTTAGTGTCAAAAACACATTGTGGGTCAAAACATGCTTTTCTCGCTCTGAAAAGCATTTTGCACGCATAAAAACTGGAAAAGTTGATAACTCAGTCCCTTTCAATGCAAACGTGTAACTGAGCTTGAATAGGGTTATTTATGCCATCGCGCACCATTTGGAAGTGGAGAGCAGTTGTTTTGACTATAATTCACGTGTTAGGGTCAAAAACACATTGTGGGTCAAAACATGCTTTTCTCGCTCTGAAAAGCATTTTGCACGCATAAAAACTGGAAAAGTTGATAACTCAGTCCCTTTCAATGCAAACGTGTAACTGAGCTGAAATAGGGTTATTTATGCCATTGCGCACCATTTGGAAGTGGAGAGCATTTGTTTTGAGCAAAATTCACGTGTCAGGGTCAAAAACACATTTTTGGTCAAAAAGTGATTCTCTCGCTCTGAAAAGCATTTTGCACGCATAAAAACTGGAAAAGTTGATAACTCAGTCCCTTTCAATGCAAACGTGTAACTGAGCTTGAATAGGGTTATTTATGCCATCGCGCACCATTTGGAAGTGGAGAGCAGTTGTTTTGACTATAATTCACGTGTTAGTGTCAAAAACACATTGTGGGTCAAAACATGCTTTTCTCGCTCTGAAAAGCATTTTGCACGCATAAAAACTGGAAAAGTTGATAACTCAGTCCCTTTCAATGCAAACGTGTAACTGAGCTTGAATAGGGTTATTTATGCCATCGCGCACCATTTGGAAGTGGAGAGCAGTTGTTTTGACTATAATTCACGTGTTAGGGTCAAAAACACATTGTGGGTCAAAACATGCTTTTCTCGCTCTGAAAAGCATTTTGCACGCATAAAAACTGGAGAAGTTGATAACTCAGTCCCTTTCAATGCAAACGTGTAACTGAGCTTAAATAGGGTTATTTATGCCATCGCGCACCATTTGGAAGTGGAGAGCAGTTGTTTTGACTATAATTCACGTGTTAGGGTCAAAAACACATTGTGGGTCAAAACATGCTTTTCTCGCTCTGAAAAGCATTTTGCACGCATAAAAACTGGAAAAGTGAATAACTCAGTCCCTTTCAATGCAAACGTGTAACTGAGCTTAAATAGGGTTATTTATGCCATCGCGCACCATTTGGAAGTGGAGAGCAGTTGTTTTGACTATAATTCACGTGTTAGTGTCAAAAACACATTGTGGGTCAAAACATGCTTTTCTCGCTCTGAAAAGCATTTTGCACGCATAAAAACTGGAAAAGTTGATAACTCAGTCCCTTTCAATGCAAACGTGTAACTGAGCTTGAATAGGGTTATTTATGCCATCGCGCACCATTTGGAAGTGGAGAGCAGTTGTTTTGACTATAATTCACGTGTTAGGGTCAAAAACACATTGTGGGTCAAAACATGCTTTTCTCGCTCTGAAAAGCATTTTGCACGCATAAAAACTGGAAAAGTGAATAACTCAGTCCCTTTCAATGCAAACGTGTAACTGAGCTTAAATAGGGTTATTTATGCCATCGCGCACCATTTGGAAGTGGAGAGCAGTTGTTTTGACTATAATTCACGTGTTAGGGTCAAAAACACATTGTGGGTCAAAACATGCTTTTCTCGCTCTGAAAAGCATTTTGCACGCATAAAAACTGGAAAAGTGAATAACTCAGTCCCTTTCAATGCAAACGTGTAACTGAGCTTAAATAGGGTTATTTATGCCATCGCGCACCATTTGGAAGTGGAGAGCAGTTGTTTTGACTATAATTCACGTGTTAGGGTCAAAAACACATTGTGGGTCAAAACATGCTTTTCTCGCTCTGAAAAGCATTTTGCACGCATAAAAACTGGAAAAGTTGATAACTCAGTCCCTTTCAATGCAAACGTGTAACTGAGCTTGAATAGGGTTATTTATGCCATCGCGCACCATTTGGAAGTGGAGAGCAGTTGTTTTGACTATAATTCACGTGTTAGGGTCAAAAACACATTGTGGGTCAAAACATGCTTTTCTCGCTCTGAAAAGCATTTTGCACGCATAAAAACTGGAAAAGTTGATAACTCAGTCCCTTTCAATGCAAACGTGTAACTGAGCTTAAATAGGGTTATTTATGCCATCGCGCACCATTTGGAAGTGGAGAGCAGTTGTTTTGACTATAATTCACGTGTTAGGGTCAAAAACACATTGTGGGTCAAAACATGCTTTTCTCGCTCTGAAAAGCATTTTGCACGCATAAAAACTGGAAAAGTTGATAACTCAGTCCCTTTCAATGCAAACGTGTAACTGAGCTTGAATAGGGTTATTTATGCCATCGCGCACCATTTGGAAGTGGAGAGCAGTTGTTTTGACTATAATTCACGTGTTAGGGTCAAAAACACATTGTGGGTCAAAACATGCTTTTCTCGCTCTGAAAAGCATTTTGCACGCATAAAAACTGGAAAAGTTGATAACTCAGTCCCTTTCAATGCAAACGTGTAACTGAGCTTAAATAGGGTTACTTATGCCATCGCGCACCATTTGGAAGTGGAGAGCAGTTGTTTTGACTATAATTCACGTGTTAGGGTCAAAAACACATAGTGGGTCAAAACATGCTTTTCTCGCTCTGAAAAGCATTTTGCACGCATAAAAACTGGAAAAGTGAATAACTCAGTCCCTTTCAATGCAAACGTGTAACTGAGCTTAAATATGGTTATTTATGCCATCGCGCACCATTTGGAAGTGGAGAGCAGTTGTTTTGACTATAATTCACGTGTTAGTGTCAAAAACACATTGTGGGTCAAAACATGCTTTTCTCGCTCTGAAAAGCATTTTGCACGCATAAAAACTGGAAAAGTTGATAACTCAGTCCCTTTCAATGCAAACGTGTAACTGAGCTTGAATAGGGTTATTTATGCCATCGCGCACCATTTGGAAGTGGAGAGCAGTTGTTTTGACTATAATTCACGTGTTAGGGTCAAAAACACATTGTGGGTCAAAACATGCTTTTCTCGCTCTGAAAAGCATTTTGCACGCATAAAAACTGGAAAAGTGAATAACTCAGTCCCTTTCAATGCAAACGTGTAACTGAGCTTAAATAGGGTTATTTATGCCATCGCGCACCATTTGGAAGTGGAGAGCAGTTGTTTTGACTATAATTCACGTGTTAGGGTCAAAAACACATTGTGGGTCAAAACATGCTTTTCTCGCTCTGAAAAGCATTTTGCACGCATAAAAACTGGAAAAGTTGATAACTCAGTCCCTTTCAATGCAAACGTGTAACTGAGCTTGAATAGGGTTATTTATGCCATCGCGCACCATCTGGAAGTGGAGAGCAGTTGTTTTGACTATAATTCACGTGTTAGGGTCAAAAACACATTGTGGGTCAAAACATGCTTTTCTCGCTCTGAAAAGCATTTTGCACGCATAAAAACTGGAAAAGTTGATAACTCAGTCCCTTTCAATGCAAACGTGTAACTGAGCTGAAATAGGGTTATTTATGCCATTGCGCACCATTTGGAAGTGGAGAGCATTTGTTTTGAGCAAAATTCACGTGTCAGGGTCAAAAACACATTTTTGGTCAAAAAGTGATTCTCTCGCTCTGAAAAGCATTTTGCACGCATAAAAACTGGAAAAGTTGATAACTCAGTCCCTTTCAATGCAAACGTGTAACTGAGCTTGAATAGGGTTATTTATGCCATCGCGCACCATTTGGAAGTGGAGAGCAGTTGTTTTGACTATAATTCACGTGTTAGGGTCAAAAACACATTGTGGGTCAAAACATGCTTTTCTCGCTCTGAAAAGCATTTTGCACGCATAAAAACTGGAAAAGTTGATAACTCAGTCCCTTTCAATGCAAACGTGTAACTGAGCTGAAATAGGGTTATTTATGCCATTGCGCACCATTTGGAAGTGGAGAGCATTTGTTTTGAGCAAAATTCACGTGTCAGGGTCAAAAACACATTTTTGGTCAAAAAGTGATTCTCTCGCTCTGAAAAGCATTTTGCACGCATAAAAACTGGAAAAGTTGATAACTCAGTCCCTTTCAATGCAAACGTGTAACTGAGCTTGAATAGGGTTATTTATGCCATCGCGCACCATTTGGAAGTGGAGAGCAGTTGTTTTGACTATAATTCACGTGTTAGTGTCAAAAACACATTGTGGGTCAAAACATGCTTTTCTCGCTCTGAAAAGCATTTTGCACGCATAAAAACTGGAAAAGTTGATAACTCAGTCCCTTTCAATGCAAACGTGTAACTGAGCTTGAATAGGGTTATTTATGCCATCGCGCACCATTTGGAAGTGGAGAGCAGTTGTTTTGACTATAATTCACGTGTTAGGGTCAAAAACACATTGTGGGTCAAAACATGCTTTTCTCGCTCTGAAAAGCATTTTGCACGCATAAAAACTGGAAAAGTTGATAACTCAGTCCCTTTCAATGCAAACGTGTAACTGAGCTGAAATAGGGTTATTTATGCCATTGCGCACCATTTGGAAGTGGAGAGCATTTGTTTTGAGCAAAATTCACGTGTCAGGGTCAAAAACACATTTTTGGTCAAAAAGTGATTCTCTCGCTCTGAAAAGCATTTTGCACGCATAAAAACTGGAAAAGTTGATAACTCAGTCCCTTTCAATGCAAACGTGTAACTGAGCTTGAATAGGGTTATTTATGCCATCGCGCACCATTTGGAAGTGGAGAGCAGTTGTTTTGACTATAATTCACGTGTTAGTGTCAAAAACACATTGTGGGTCAAAACATGCTTTTCTCGCTCTGAAAAGCATTTTGCACGCATAAAAACTGGAAAAGTTGATAACTCAGTCCCTTTCAATGCAAACGTGTAACTGAGCTTGAATAGGGTTATTTATGCCATCGCGCACCATTTGGAAGTGGAGAGCAGTTGTTTTGACTATAATTCACGTGTTAGGGTCAAAAACACATTGTGGGTCAAAACATGCTTTTCTCGCTCTGAAAAGCATTTTGCACGCATAAAAACTGGAGAAGTTGATAACTCAGTCCCTTTCAATGCAAACGTGTAACTGAGCTTAAATAGGGTTATTTATGCCATCGCGCACCATTTGGAAGTGGAGAGCAGTTGTTTTGACTATAATTCACGTGTTAGGGTCAAAAACACATTGTGGGTCAAAACATGCTTTTCTCGCTCTGAAAAGCATTTTGCACGCATAAAAACTGGAAAAGTGAATAACTCAGTCCCTTTCAATGCAAACGTGTAACTGAGCTTAAATAGGGTTATTTATGCCATCGCGCACCATTTGGAAGTGGAGAGCAGTTGTTTTGACTATAATTCACGTGTTAGTGTCAAAAACACATTGTGGGTCAAAACATGCTTTTCTCGCTCTGAAAAGCATTTTGCACGCATAAAAACTGGAAAAGTTGATAACTCAGTCCCTTTCAATGCAAACGTGTAACTGAGCTTGAATAGGGTTATTTATGCCATCGCGCACCATTTGGAAGTGGAGAGCAGTTGTTTTGACTATAATTCACGTGTTAGGGTCAAAAACACATTGTGGGTCAAAACATGCTTTTCTCGCTCTGAAAAGCATTTTGCACGCATAAAAACTGGAAAAGTGAATAACTCAGTCCCTTTCAATGCAAACGTGTAACTGAGCTTAAATAGGGTTATTTATGCCATCGCGCACCATTTGGAAGTGGAGAGCAGTTGTTTTGACTATAATTCACGTGTTAGGGTCAAAAACACATTGTGGGTCAAAACATGCTTTTCTCGCTCTGAAAAGCATTTTGCACGCATAAAAACTGGAAAAGTGAATAACTCAGTCCCTTTCAATGCAAACGTGTAACTGAGCTTAAATAGGGTTATTTATGCCATCGCGCACCATTTGGAAGTGGAGAGCAGTTGTTTTGACTATAATTCACGTGTTAGGGTCAAAAACACATTGTGGGTCAAAACATGCTTTTCTCGCTCTGAAAAGCATTTTGCACGCATAAAAACTGGAAAAGTTGATAACTCAGTCCCTTTCAATGCAAACGTGTAACTGAGCTTGAATAGGGTTATTTATGCCATCGCGCACCATTTGGAAGTGGAGAGCAGTTGTTTTGACTATAATTCACGTGTTAGGGTCAAAAACACATTGTGGGTCAAAACATGCTTTTCTCGCTCTGAAAAGCATTTTGCACGCATAAAAACTGGAAAAGTTGATAACTCAGTCCCTTTCAATGCAAACGTGTAACTGAGCTGAAATAGGGTTATTTATGCCATTGCGCACCATTTGGAAGTGGAGAGCATTTGTTTTGAGCAAAATTCACGTGTCAGGGTCAAAAACACATTTTTGGTCAAAAAGTGATTCTCTCGCTCTGAAAAGCATTTTGCACGCATAAAAACTGGAAAAGTTGATAACTCAGTCCCTTTCAATGCAAACGTGTAACTGAGCTTGAATAGGGTTATTTATGCCATCGCGCACCATTTGGAAGTGGAGAGCAGTTGTTTTGACTATAATTCACGTGTTAGGGTCAAAAACACATTGTGGGTCAAAACATGCTTTTCTCGCTCTGAAAAGCATTTTGCACGCATAAAAACTGGAAAAGTTGATAACTCAGTCCCTTTCAATGCAAACGTGTAACTGAGCTTGAATAGGGTTATTTATGCCATCGCGCACCATTTGGAAGTGGAGAGCAGTTGTTTTGACTATAATTCACGTGTTAGGGTCAAAAACACATTGTGGGTCAAAACATGCTTTTCTCGCTCTGAAAAGCATTTTGCACGCATAAAAACTGGAAAAGTTGATAACTCAGTCCCTTTCAATGCAAACGTGTAACTGAGCTGAAATAGGGTTATTTATGCCATTGCGCACCATTTGGAAGTGGAGAGCATTTGTTTTGAGCAAAATTCACGTGTCAGGGTCAAAAACACATTTTTGGTCAAAAAGTGATTCTCTCGCTCTGAAAAGCATTTTGCACGCATAAAAACTGGAAAAGTTGATAACTCAGTCCCTTTCAATGCAAACGTGTAACTGAGCTTGAATAGGGTTATTTATGCCATCGCGCACCATTTGGAAGTGGAGAGCAGTTGTTTTGACTATAATTCACGTGTTAGGGTCAAAAACACATTGTGGGTCAAAACATGCTTTTCTCGCTCTGAAAAGCATTTTGCACGCATAAAAACTGGAAAAGTTGATAACTCAGTCCCTTTCAATGCAAACGTGTAACTGAGCTGAAATAGGGTTATTTATGCCATTGCGCACCATTTGGAAGTGGAGAGCATTTGTTTTGAGCAAAATTCACGTGTCAGGGTCAAAAACACATTTTTGGTCAAAAAGTGATTCTCTCGCTCTGAAAAGCATTTTGCACGCATAAAAACTGGAAAAGTTGATAACTCAGTCCCTTTCAATGCAAACGTGTAACTGAGCTTGAATAGGGTTATTTATGCCATCGCGCACCATTTGGAAGTGGAGAGCAGTTGTTTTGACTATAATTCACGTGTTAGGGTCAAAAACACATTGTGGGTCAAAACATGCTTTTCTCGCTCTGAAAAGCATTTTGCACGCATAAAAACTGGAAAAGTTGATAACTCAGTCCCTTTCAATGCAAACGTGTAACTGAGCTTAAATAGGGTTATTTATGCCATCGCGCACCATTTGGAAGTGGAGAGCAGTTGTTTTGACTATAATTCACGTGTTAGGGTCAAAAACACATTGTGGGTCAAAACATGCTTTTCTCGCTCTGAAAAGCATTTTGCACGCATAAAAACTGGAAAAGTGAATAACTCAGTCCCTTTCAATGCAAACGTGTAACTGAGCTTAAATAGGGTTATTTATGCCATCGCGCACCATTTGGAAGTGGAGAGCAGTTGTTTTGACTATAATTCACGTGTACTAACACGTGTTAACACGTGTTAATGTGTTTTGACTATAATTCACGTGTACTAACACGTACTAATGTGTTTTTGACACTAGTCAAAAACACATTGTGGGTCAAAACATGCTTTTCTCGCTCTGAAAAGCATTTTGCACGCATAAAAACTGGAAAAGTTGATAACTCAGTCCCTTTCAATGCAAACGTGTAACTGAGCTTGAATAGGGTTATTTATGCCATCGCGCACCATTTGGAAGTGGAGAGCAGTTGTTTTGACTATAATTCACGTGTTAGGGTCAAAAACACATTGTGGGTCAAAACATGCTTTTCTCGCTCTGAAAAGCATTTTGCACGCATAAAAACTGGAAAAGTTGATAACTCAGTC
>NW_028177150.1:0-2500 GCF_964030765.1 Micromesistius poutassou
GATAAAAATAGTCTCCTCGCTCTGACACCTCACTCCTTACCTCCACTCCCCCCCCCTCTCCTCCTCCTCCTCCTCCTCCCTCTCTTCATCAAGTCACTGTTTGCCGGCGCGAAAGAGCTCCTTCTCCGTCTCCCACCCTCTCTCTCTCGCTCGCTCGCTCGCTCCTTCTGGCTCCCCCCCCCCCCCCTCTCTCTCTCTCTCCCTCTCCCTCTCTTGCTCCTCCTGTCCCCCCCCTCCCCCTCTCTCTATCTCTCTCTCACTCCTTCTGTCTCCCCCCCTGTCTCCCTCTCTCGCCGTCTGTCTCCCCCTCCCTCTCTCTCTTCCTCTCTCTCTCTCTCTCTCAGCTCCTTCTGTCTCCCCCCCGTCTCCCTCTCTCCCTCTCTTGCTCCTTCTGTCTCCCCCTCCCTCTCTCTCTCTTCCTCTCTCTCTCTCTTGCTCCTTCTGTCTCCCACCCTGTCTCCCCCTCTCCCTCTCTCGCTCCTTCTGTCTCCCCCCCTCTCTCTCTGTCTCGCTCGTTGTCTGCTCATGTTTACTCTCTCGTCCTGGGTTCGGCTAATTCGAGGTGGGAGTTTTTGGTGTTTCTGATCACACCAGCCGTTCTCGCTCCCCGTCTCTCTCTCTCTCTCTCCGTCTCTCCTCCTCCCTCTCTCCCTCCCTCCCTCCCTCCCTCTCTGAGAGCGCTGGGAGAGGCTGAGAGTCACGTCAGCTCTCGCAGCTCGGCTCTCTGCTTTGTGGTCGCGTCGGCGTGGAGCTTTCTGCTGCACTTCAATGTAACTTTTTGTCACTATAAAAGACACAGTTTTCCCCGAAATGCTTGAGTTTTAAGTAGGCAAAATGTGCATTTATGTCCATCAAAACACAAATGTACACATATTTATATGGATATAATGCTAAAATCTACAATATTTAAATGTACACATTTTTATACAGATATAATGCTCAAATGTACACATTTTTATACATATATAATGCTCAAATCTACAATATTTAAATGTACACATTTTTATACAGATATAATGCTCAAATCTACAATATTTAAATGTACACATTTTTATACAGATATAATGCTTGAATGTGAGTCAAATTCATGCAGGCCAACAAATATGATGCAAACTAAACGATGCAGCGGTGTGTGGTTGTCAGCTGCTGCACCAACCTTTATTACACCTTCCCCTCCTCCACCACCACCACCACCTCCCCCTCCTCCAGCCGACACTCTGAGTCCACAGCTCCCACCACCACCACCTCCTCCACCTCCACCACCACCACCACATCGCCACCTCCACATCACCACCTCCACCACCACATCGCCACCCACATCGCCACCTCTACCACCACCTCCACATCACCACCTCCACCACCACCACCACCATCACCACCACCACCTCCTCCACCACCACCACATTGCCACCTCTACCATCACATCCACATCACCACGTCCACCACCACCACCACCACCTCCTCCACCATCACATCACTATATCACCACCACCACCATCACCACCGCCTCCTCCACCACCATCACATCACCACATCACCACCACCACCTCCTCCACCACCATCACATCACCACCACCACCTCCTCCACTACCATCACATCACCATCACATCACCACCACCACCACCTCCACATCACCACCACCTCCTCCGCCACCACCTCCTCCACCACCATCACATCACCACCACCACCACCACCACCTCCTCCACCACCACCACCACCACCACCTCCACATCACCACTACCACCTCCTCCACCACCACCTCCACATCACCACCACCACCACCACCTCCTCCACATCACCACCACCACCACCACATCACCACCACCTCCACATCACCACCTCCTCCACCACTACCACCTCCTCCACCACCACCATCACATCACCACCACCACCACCACCACCTCCACATCACCACCACCACCTCCTCCACCACCATCACCACCACCACCTCCACATCACCACCACCACCTCCACATCACCACCACCACCACCACCACCTCCACATCACCACCTCCTCCACCACCATCACATCACCAAAACATCATCTCCACCACCACCACCACCTCCACATCACCACCACCACCACCTCCACATCACCACCACCACCACCACCACCTCCACATCACCACCACCACCTCCACCACCACCACCTCCTCCACCACCATCACATCACCACCACCACCTCCACCACCACCACCTCCTCCACCACCATCACATCACCAAAACATCATCTCCACCACCACCACCACCACCACCTCCACTACTTTCCTTTCTGATGAACCAGCATTTCAACACTTCTTCTGTTCTGTTTTGTTCTTAACTCTTTCTTTGTTGGGTCCGGGGCTGTTTTTGTTTAGCCTTGATGAAAAGCTCCAGCCCGTTTGTCGCTTAACAGGAAACACTTCCTTTATTAATAACGGTGCTCATGCATTTTTCACAACGCTCCGTCGTCGTACTTGCCGGAGGCCGCACTCTCCCCCCCCTTCGTCCCCGGCCCCT
>NW_028177150.1:7500-13959 GCF_964030765.1 Micromesistius poutassou
AGTACAACACAGGAATTGATGACACAAGGAGGGCAAGCAATAAAGAACCAGGCCAGAGAGGATATAATCGAAATCCACTGCTGGCGATATATTTCAAAGAGCTCCTTTTTTGCTCTGTTTCCATCTTATCTGCTTTGTAAAAATAGAGCTTACATTTAAGCACCCCATAATATATACATTTGTCTGGGGTTTTGCTAAGCATTCGCAAATTCAACAACTTCTCTTTAGCTGTCAGCAGAGGAGGATCTGTGTGCTCAAAGCCTTCTCACCTCTGTCAGGGTGGAATAAATGTAGCGCACGCCAAATACTAGAATCCAAGTAAATCCCAGACTCTTACAAGTACTTAGTAATGTTTCTGTTATTATAGTAGGATCCAGAGTAGTCATTTTTTGCGATAAAGGTTAAATTAATTAAATATTAAGTACTACAAGTAGTAGTGTAGTATAAGCCTTGTATTAGTAGTAGTAGTAGTAGTAGTAGTAGCAGTAACAGTTATAGTATTGTAAGAACTGCAGCAGCAGTAGAAATAGACTAAATTGGACTCCCCTCCCAGGTTCTTGGTTCAAATCCCAATGCAGTCTACCTGTAGGCAACCCTGAGCAAGATGCCGTACCCCCTACCTGCTCATACGTGACGTATCGCAACAAAATCAGTGTAAGTAGCTTTGGACAAACACATGGTCTACGGCACCAAATAGCTAGAAGTGCTAGTAGCCATAGCAGTAGCAATGGGCAGCATTAGCATCCAGGAGTTAGCTATAGTGGTAACTAACGCACTAATGGGCTAAGGCACTAAATAGCTAGAAATGCTAGTAGCCATACTAGTAGCAATGGGTAGCTTTCGCATCCAGGAGTTAGCCATAATGCTAACGCCCCCCATCCTGGACTGAGAGAGAGAGAGAGAGAGAGAGAGAGAGAGAGAGAGAGAGAGAGACTGGGGCAGAACCAGTAAACCCAGCAGAAGGCCAGCAGCGGCGCCGGTGTCAACAGCACTCCGTCACTCCGATGGACTCGGGTTAAGCGCTACCGATTAAAATACACGGCGGAAGAAAAGTAGAGCCGCTGCATTATTAATGGAGGATTCCAATTAGTCCCGGTTTATTTCTGCCCTTCATAATTCATGTTCTGTTGCGCCACACAACGATGTTTCTGAGGTATGTCTGAGCCCACTGTTTATTGCAGAGCAGTTTTTACACAAAAATAATGATAATAATAATAAAATAAAAAAGCCACAAGGTCTTGTAAATTGGGCTCTCACAAATGATGACTGAAATGTTTGGTATAATCAGTATTGGGTGTAGATAATTGCTATGCGCGCGCGCGTGTGTGTGTGTGTGTGTGTGTGTGCGCGTGTGCGTGTGCGTGTGTGTGTGTGTGTGTGCGTGTGCGTGTGTGTGTGTGTGTGTTGGAAGGTCAAAGTCTGCAAAATAATGAATTACTTATACCGCAAATAAACCCAACCGAATCCACAGAGGTAATTTGCACTTTTACAGATACATGGTCGTCCTGGTTCTTTCTCTCACTCCAAAGCACTGGTGTGATTCTGGATCACAGGGCTATACTGTGTGTGGATGTATAGTAGTCGACTGAGATGGAAGACACACCTGATTGGCTAACGACCAAATGTACAAAACATGAAATCTTGTGAATGAAAAGTCATCCGTCGCAAGTACACACGTTCAGTTCACACGGTTCGCTGACTTGTACAAATTTGTAATTATAAGGAACACTGACAAATGTTTACGATGTACAAAAATCGACAATATAAAATAACAAATAATAATAACAAACAAATGCAAATAATGAATCTATAATAAACGTGTTTGTATCTGACAAACATCAGTGAACACGTAAACCAGTTGTAGCTATCACTGCCCAGGAAATAGGATTTATATTTAATATATTATTTTATTATTAATAGATAAAATTTCACTTTTACGTCCAGAACGACACATTTAACAGGCTGAATATATTTTAGATTATATCCTATTTTCTAACCTGTGGCCACAAACACACACTCTTTTACCCCGACTGCAGATCCACCAAGCAAACAGCTAGCTCTAGAGAACGGAGGGTTATATATATATTTAGATTACAGATCAGATTTAGATTCTGGTATTAGTCCTGGTTTAATAATGCGGTAGGGGGATTGTCAAATACAATTCCAGCCAAATACGATATCATATATCATAATACCTATCGAACCTCAGTCTACAAATACAACTGAAGAATACAATATAATAAGATATACATTTTTTTTTATCTGTTCAACCAAGAGCCAAAAATGAGTTTGATCTTCAATGGAAAAAGTTCCACAGTCATACTTTTTGGTGCCTACTCTCCCTAGAGCACTGGTTCTTAAATGGGGGTTTTGCGTAGCCCTAAGGGTACTTTGGAGTACTTTGGGGGTACTCAAAGAAATTTTTTTTTAATAATAATAATAATATAAAATAAAAAAAAGGTAACAAATTTTTTTCTCACCCTGAGCGAGTTTCAATTCTAAAAGCTAGACAATAGAGAATCCAGAAAATGGACAAGTGGTTAAAATGTAAATCTGAACACAAGGAGAATCTGAGGAAAAAGTAATCCAGAAACAACAAAATGTCAGTTTCGGGAAGAATATATTTGAATGGATTCCCCTCCCCACACGCTCTGACCCTCCCCTGGCGTGGGGCTTCTGTTGTGGGGAGAACTTAGCCAACAGTTGCATGAAGCACAGGCCCATGTTTCTCACCCCTGTTTCGTATTTTTTCACCCTCGTAATGTTCATGTCTACACTGCCAATACAGAGCACACACATACATTATTTATGTCCTTTTTTTTTTTCTCTCCCAAAAAATTGTTGCGTTACTCAGCTGAAAAAATATCTCAGTGGGGGGGTAGGGGGAGGTGGGGGGGTAGGTACACTAGCAGAACAAGTTTGAGAACCCCTAGCCCTAGAGAATAGCCAGCCGACTCCTCTCTTCTCCCACCCGGTGCAGTGCACACAGCGCAGAGCGACCCTGCGTCTATCCGTGTGTTATTATGAACGCCTGGCTTCCAGAGAAGAGCCAGATTGTACCCACACCACACACAGCCCCCCCCCCCCACCCCAGCCCACCCCAGCCCGCTGGCAACACCGGGCGAGTCACCGTCCTCGCGCTCCTCGCCAAAAGGTCAAGTGTGGCTTTTTTAAAATAAACTTAATTACTTGAACAATATGAGAGGTCCCTCTGAGATTTACCCAATCTATATGTCAATGAGCCCGGCAGATACGAGCTGGTGGTGGGGATATGAGCTGTAGGGGGGGGGGGGGGGGGATTCAACAAGGCGTAAAGCGTGGTGTGTAACACTGTACGCTCACGCACACGCGATACCTCACCTCTTCCAGTAATTACTGTACGGCTTGCATCCCATTTGAAATTTGATAATTTCCTGTCAGGAATAACCAGCGGTGCCCCGATGGTTGATGGTGTGTGTGGTCGTGTGTGTGTGTGTGTGTGTGTGTGTGTGTGTGTGTGTGTGTGTGTGTGTGTGTGTGTGTGTGTGTGTGTGTGTGTGTGTGTGTTGGTGTGTGTGTGGTCTGCCAGGCCCACCAGCCTTCATTAGCTGGGAGATTGGGTGGAAGAGAGCTGGGAGGGAGAGAGTGAGAGAGAGAGAGAGAGAGAGAGAGAGAGAGTGCTGGAGAGAGAGCTGGGAGGGAGAGAGAGAGAGCGAGAGCGAGTGAGCTCAGAAGGAGAGCTGACAGGGAGTGAGAGACGGTTACAAGACAGACGCGAGAGAGAGAGCTGGGAGAGGAGGTGAGTGAGAGAGAGAGTTACGAGAAGGTGAGAGAGAGTTAAGGAGAGCGGTGGGAGAGAGAGGGGTGAGAGCGAGAGAGAGAGGGGTGAGCGCGAGAGAGCGAGAGAGGGGGGTGAGAGCGAGAGAGAGAGGGGTGAGCGCGAGAGAGCGAGAGAGAGGGGGGTGAGAGCGAGAGAGGGGTGAGAGCGAGAGAGGGGTGAGAGCGAGGGAGGGTTCCGGGGGGCGAGGGAGACAGGGAGACCTGAAGGCGTGTGAACAGCGGCAGCCGGTGGCAAAGAACAAAAACAACACAACGGAGTCCCTGGTGCCCGGTTCAGACGGCAAACACGGCAGGGCGCGCACCTCTTACGTTGTCTGAGATCCTCCAGCAGAACACTGGAGCCGTGCGTCAACAGCAGCGATGCGGCCAAAACGGCGACTATAAACGCCACGGCGTTGTGGGGCCACAGACAGGGGGGGGGGGGGGGGGGCTTCACGGTTGCTTTTAACGTCCGGGCCTCTCCCGGGGGGGGGGGGGGGGGGGGGGGGGCGGTGTGAAGGAAGAGACCGCAGACACGGAGAGAGCTTACCTTCTGCCCCTCGTTCGTGGTCTTCAGCTTCACCCTGGTGTCGGGAGGCCGTGAGAAGCAGGGAGGGGGGAGAGGCGGACTGAGAGAAAATGGAGACAGGGATTGAGAGTGAAAAGAGGAAGAAGGGTGATGGGGAAAAGTGGCAGAAACAAAAAAAAAAGTCACACGTTTTATTGAGCGACTGGAATATCAAATCAACACCGTGTGCTTCTCCGACATTGCAATATCCATAATTTAATCATTAAAGGAGACACTAACGTACTACAGTGACTCCAGATAAACGTGATAAAGGAGCAGGTAGCAGTGAGGCATATCGCTCTGAGGAGGTCTACAGGTTAGGCTGAAGCCACTGGGAATCGAACCCAGCACCTGTGTGTGTTCGACATCGCACAAACCAACCGAACAACGCACTATTCCGTCCCCCCTGTAATGTATGCATGCAGATTATTTATACACGTGTGATTAGGAATCAGGAAGGTAGCAGGGGTTCAGCATCGGGATCATAAGAGGCTTGCAGGTTGAGGCTTAGTTATGGTTCAACGTCGACGGCTACACAAGGGGGGTTACGGACCCCTTACGTCCTCGAGGACCCTCCTTGCGTCCACCGCGAGGGGCCATGACGTGCGGCTCCCGAAAACGTTAACCTTGCGTCGAGGCGACGCTGCAGCAAAAGGGCTGTGATTGGTCCGGTCACTAAAACCCCGACGCGGGGCCAAAACAGGTTCACGACTGCGTCGAATGCGTCTGCGTTGGTCGTTGCGTTTGCGTCGACGTGGAGAACCATGACTGAGCCTTCAGGCTGCGGCCGTGGGGGAGACCTGACCTTTGGGTCCGCTGGGAGCGGAGAGCTCACTCTAGCCTTAAGTGTGCATAACCCTTTGGTTCCTGTGTGTTCCCAGGATGAGTGAGCGCTACGCACTGATCGGACACCAAGCTGCTCTTCTGCTGGGGATCTGTCTGCTCACCGTCTGGGAGATGTCAGTGCCGGTAGACGCCTACAGAGGTGAGTACATTCCCAGACATCCGCACGCCGTTTAGGAGACCTATTAAATAATTCAGCTGACTCTAAGTCAGCCCGACCTTTGAGCACCTGTGGGTCAGGGTTAGGGACGCGCCGACGTAGCCGCCACTAGTCTATACGTCGCCCGATAACGGTCAAAATACATTCTATCGTAGACGGGCCGACATTACCGTGCTGTAGGGAGGAGTAGGGCTGAGGACGTCACGAAGAAGAGGTGAGAGAAAGAGAGAGCTGGAAACTCATTCAGATAGATAAAAGGGATTCCCTTTCCGGATTCACCCAGAGCTGCGTCTTTGGAGTTTAAAGGGGACATATTACACCACCAGGTGTGAGTGTGATTAGCCGTTTTTGATAATGTGCCGCTTCTGACATCACAGGTGGGCGTTTCCGCCTAGATGTACGCTGGATAGATAGACAGTCTACCAGCCTACCCCAGTGGACCGTAGCAAACGTTGCTCTATCTATCCGTCACACCTCTAGGCTGACACGCCCACCTGTGATGTCAGAAGCTGCACATTTTCAAAACAGCTAATCACACTCACACTGGTGGTGTGATATGTCACCTTTAAACTCACCCCGATTTACCACAGCACTCTGTGCATCTACTCTGCGCATCTACTGTTGTGTGGCACTTAAAGGACACGGATCCGGGATACATATTCCAAGTTGTATTTTCGTGTAGGTAAGGCTTTTCTTTTGTTTATTGTTTTTTTCGCGGCTGGAAAACAAGGCGATGAGCTCGCTGGATAGAAAAGGTTCTGTCCATTCACTGGAGGGTTTCTGTTTAACGTTAAACTGAGGGGGGGGGGGGGGGGGGTGGGGGCTGGGGGGGTGCATTAGGCAGAAGGCTTCGCTGGCTGACCCTGGGAGATCAATTATGGGCCAGCAGAGTAACCCCGCACTCCCCCGAGTGTGTGGCTCCCGTGGGGCTCCGTGGCTGACCACACGGGTCCTCAGGTAATTGGAGGCTGTCGCACCTGGCAGCCATTCCTGCACCACGACGGCTCCCAAAGACGGCAGCGCCACCATTTTATCATTAGCATTAGTTTTGTTTGGGGGGCGGGGATTATTGTTCAGGCCAATTAAAAAA
>NW_028177149.1:0-17074 GCF_964030765.1 Micromesistius poutassou
ACCGGCAGCCGTCGATGGCGTGTCCTCTTCCCGTGTGGTCTGCCGCTCCGCGTTGGTCTCACAAGGAGCTGACCCTTTATGAAGGGCTGTTATCGCTTTCAGCGCAGGTGCTGTAATTAGTGCCACCGAATAACCGCGCAATCCGATACATGAACGCACGACGCGTGGATACATGTCATCGATTCAAAAATGGAACCCACTGATCGCGGAGATTCCCACCTCCACGTCGTCCACTAATGGACGGATACCGACAGTGGCTGCCGTTCGATTCGTACGGTCATCAGACCCCCTCCCCCGTTGTGATATGGCTGGACAGCATGATGTACTCACAGAAGGCGGTCAGGAGAACGGCCCCAGCAATGATCACCAGCGTCTGGACCATGTCCGTGTACATCAGAGCAGCCAGGCCACCTGATGCAAGCACGCGCGCACGCACACACACACACACACAGACACACAGACACACACACGCACAGACAGACAGACAGACAGACAGACACTTAATAAGACCCTTGAGAAATCCAACGGCAAGGTTTCCGGACACCCATAGTATTATTGTTACTTTACGACAGACATGGAACATGTCAATGAACATCCAAGGACCCCCCCCCCCCCCATCCACTCCCTCACACCGCGTACCGGTGATGGTGTACAGAGCCGTGATGGAGAGGAGGGCGATGACCGCCACGTAGATGTTCCAGCCCAACGCCTGCTGTATGAACACGGCTCCGGAGAACATGTCCACCTGGAACCACAGCGAGCGCGTCCTTATTATCGACATCGTCACACACACACCTTCTTTTTCACCGTCGTCGTCAGCCCACGTGTGACTGTAGAGGAGAGGGTGCGGCGTCAAACGGATGTGTGTGTGTAGTGTGTGTGTGGGGGGGGGGGGGGGGGGGGGTGGGGGGGACTCACTGAGATCTTGGTGAAGATGTAGAGGAACAGGGAGATGACGGAGAGGTACAGGCTGATCCGGGAGCCACCAAACCTCTTCTTCAGGTACTGGGGCATTGTTATCACCTGGGAGACACACGCAGGCGTAGGCAGGGGGGGTCACGTGACCTGGGTGTCACTCTAGCCTGTGAAACCACGTCAATCCTTCTCCACCTTCTACCCAACCTTGTATTTATAAATAGATATTAAAAGGGGGACGTGTGACACCGTCTAGGTGGAAACGCCAACTTGTGATGTCAGAAGAGAACAGATTTTCAAACGGCGTGTAGCGGCTATTCACACTCACACCCGCGCTGTAATGTGTCACCTTTACGTATGCAGTGTGACGTGTGACGTGTGATGTGTGTGTCGCGTGAACTGATAATTAAGACGGAGGGCGGGACCACTCACCCCAGCTGTGAGGTAGACGGGTACAAACAGCCAGCCGAGCAGGAGCACAATAAACAAGGCCTGGTACATCCAAACAACAACAAAACAACAACAACAACCGATTAAAACATAGCAGCTTCTACTAGATGAGAAACAACCTAGTGACTTTGACAACCACGCGACCAAGGTCGGCGGAATTTGCTTTCTGCACAGCGTGCTACTCGTGGTTTGTGTGGTACGCAACTGAGCTCTCAGTTGGAGCTCGGTTTGTGTGTCAACACTATAACAGAGACATGACGGGACAGACACTGTAAACTTTACATTGAATACAGTAACAGACCCGTGGACAATATTAGAATTAACTCGAAAGTTATTGCGTGCAGGAATGCAGGAACGCTAGTGGGTGATGAGTTCAAACTGCTTTTTCGAAGCCTGGATGATTTGGTGGACGGGGAGCTACAGCGCCCTCCGCTGGGCAACGGCAGGCGGCGAGGGGAGAGGGCAGGGGGGGAGAGACGTCTGGAGGATTTTCTTGGCCCTTTGTGGGTTTTGTGTTGGAGATATGATGATGGAATACAGCGGTTCTCAGCCCCCCCCCCCATGCGTCCTTCAGTCCCAACCCCCCAAAATGTTAAACGTCTTTATCAATATTGCAGTAATCAGCCTTCAGGCTGTAAAGACACGGGAGTCGATACAGACAGAGCTGGAACAAATCGGGGCTAAACTAATAATGGAAATAATGAGCCGCTGGAACAATGAATGAACATTGAGACGTGTTAATACACTGGTTTCCATCTAAAGATTAAAGGTCCCATATTACACCACCAGGTGTGAGTCACTAGATGTGTGACGGGATAGATGAGCTAACGTTTGCTCCGGCCCACTGGGGCGGGCAGCTGGTAGACTGATCTATCACAGCGCACGTCTAGGTGGGACACGCCCACCTGTGACGTCAGAAGAGGCCGATTTCAAAAACGGCTCGTAAACGGCTAATCACCACTCACACACCTGGCGGCGCGTCATGTGGACCTTTAAGGTTTGCCCTGTGCCCTGCGAGGGGGGAGCGCTGTTGCGGGCACGACTCATCCGGTGTGTGGGTGCGTTACCGGCGGCCACACACAACGTACGTTCCACTCGAAGCTTCCCACGGCGATGCCGGTAGCGGCCCCCGTGCCGGCCAGGCCCACAAAGTGACCGCTGCCGATGTTACTGGCGAACAGAGAGGCGCCCACCTGAAACACAACGACCGACACCGCTGAGATGTCTCTCACACACACACACACACACACACACACACACACACACACACACACACACACACACACACACACACACACACACACACACACACACACACACACACACACACACACACACACACTATTGCTAGGTTCAACTATGCTGCTACCACACACACACACACACACAATCACTAACTAAACTAGTGGGGTATTTTCTTTAATTATTAAGTTAAGTTCAGATACGTGTGCTGAGCAAGTACAGTAGACGTAGGAAGGGAGTACATACTGTATATATATATACTCTGAGATGCATGTCGGTGTGCATGTGGCGTTAAACTCACCGGCCACCAGGTCATGGTCCGACCGGCCAAGAAGTACCCCCCCACGGTGGAGCGGTTGGTCCGGGCCATGGACTGGAAACGCAGACCGACAAAGCAAACATTTTTTTGAATTTTTTTATTTTCTTATGATAGAGTGAGATAGACAGGGAAGGTATGTGTGAGAGAGAGAGAGAGAGAGAGAGAGAGAGAGAGAGAGAGAGAGAGAGAGAGAGAGAGAGAGAGAGAGAGAGAGAGAACATGCAGCGAAGGACCACGGGGGCAGGAGTCAAACCCGGGTCCCAGGACTGAGCTTGCCATATTTATTAAACTAAATTGTTACATTTCATTTATTTTATTTTTGTATATTGTATTCATATTTTTTTATAATTCACTTACAATGAACTTGTTATAGTGGCCTACACTGGCCTTTGTCTCATCTTGTTTTATCATGTATCTCGGCTGCATTGAAAAAGGGGACTGCCCTCAAATTGTTATTATTTCCGAGTATGAAATAAAGGTTGAATGAATGAATGAATGAGCCTTCAAGGGTACGGTACACCGCGCTCTACCCGGCTCACGCCCCCCAACAGAGCAGCTTTTGATACAAAGCTACAGACCCCCCCCCCCTGCATCATCAGTTCAGAGGTTTGGACTAGTCTAAGCCAAGTTACTTTGTTTCAGTCGTATTAGTGGAGAGTTAAGGTAGGAAAGCTAGGCCGCGGGTGCTCGGACGCAGGACACATTGAAGGGCACACTCACCCACACCCCCACGCCGATCACCAGGACAAAGTACCCCACGATGACGGAGATGTCTGCGGCGTTGCTGATGGTCGCCCCGGGCGACCAGGCCGGGACGTCCACGGGAGGACTGTCTGTCATCTTCTGTAAGCTCGTCTTCCGCCGGTCCACACACACACTCTCTCACTCACACGCTCAATAACGACTTGCTTACTTGTGACGGTCGAGCGTAAAAAAAAAAGACAAAACAAGGTACTTTATCGTTCGAGAGGACGGAGGAAGCGTCCAATGACTTGACACCAACGCATGCTGGTTGAATGCCCCGTGAACGCAGACCTTTGAGCACCAGAGGCAACCAGCAGAATCAGCAGTAATGGCACTAAATATTAACACAGAACTGCTGGAAAACTGCTGTCTCCATTAACAGATAGGTTAGTATTTCTAAGACCCCCCCCCCCCCTCATATGCTTCTTGCATAACCAAACGAACGATGTAGGCCAGTGGATTGAACCCACACAAGCAACAACACATCGAGGTGGTATTCGTCAAAGTTATCAAAAGAGTTCACAGTTTAAGACAACGTTTAAGCAAATAGTCATTTAATTATTCAATAACGTTGCTTTCTCCATTTGCAATTTGGTTTAAAAACAAACACAATGGAGGTCCAAGTCACTTGACCTGAACCGTATACACGTACACACGTGTGTGTACACACACACACACACACACACACACACACACACACACACACACACACACACACACACACACACACACACACACACACACACACACACACACACACACACACACACACACACACACACACACACGTTCCATTGAACAATGGCTGCATAATAGGCAATACCTGCCAAAAATTGCAAAATTGGGAATGAAGTAAAAATAAATATTCAAACGCAGAAACAAACCTCTTTACCCTCCAAACCAACACTGTTGGCTCAACAGTCAATTATTGCATGCTGACTAAGTGAAGTCAAATTAAGCAAATTAATCGCGCTCATGTTTTTAGTGGCTATGATTTGTCCACAATGTTGCAGGGTTATCACCCAACGGTGTCACCATCTCTCACTGGATCCTTACTAGTTCTATGTTACGCTGGTTTTGTTTTAGTACATTACTGTAGTCCATTGTCAAATTCACTATTATGTATTGTAATAGTGAATTGTTATTAGTGTTATATACAATTTTCAGCATTGTGCATGTATCTTTCATCAATCATTAATGCAAAAAATGTGAATTGTGAATTGTGTGGAATTGTTTGATTAAAAACTTACACTAAAGGTGTTAAAATTAAAAAAAATTAAAAACGAAGCAGATGCATAACTTGCAGGTACACCGTGTGGTTGAACGTGCCGACCTTGAGATGATGGAAATTTGAAATAAATAAAAATATATATATCATAAAAGACAAACGATAAATAAACATTCAAGGCATTTTCCGTTCCCTTACAATACATTTTAAAAAGGTGTCATTTTGGCTATTTTGATCCCTCCTGTAAATGGACACCAGCTTACCTGTAATTCTTCCATCAAGGGATAAAAGTGGCTTCTTTGCACCACCTAATGCTTAAAAGGACATTACACTTGAGCTGGTGAACATCCAAGTGACTATTAAAAGTGACTTGCCCTGCCACCTTACGGTAAAAACACATTACTCTGTGTGAGAACAATTTTTACAGCCCCATTTCTGTAACACAATGTTCAAACGATAATAGAGCAGCCTGGTAAGTAAGTAAGTAAGTAAGTCTGACATCTCTGTTTTGGGGACTGCAAATCAATAAATGTTGGGCTTTTTCCTAATAGAAACAAATAGTGGCCATAACTAATAAATGATATTTCTCATGGATAAAATACAAATATTAGTATAGCACTTTTTCCACCTCTTTCTTAATTTGAAAGATCCAATTGTAGTGAAAGCCAAAGTAAAACCAAGAACCACAAGAATACAGGACTGTCTGCATGCGTGACGGTGAAACCATACATCCATGCGTTGGCTTTGCCCTTCCGACTGTTCCCCGTTCCCGACGAGGACTATCAAGATTACATTCGGGTCCCGCACCGCCGTAGCTGAATCCGTGTCAGTCCACCGGTCTGTGAGTACAAAGAAAACCTCGGAACGTCCAACACATTCATCGCCTTGAAGCGATCATTAAATAATCATTAAAAATCCGAGCTACTGTTTTGAAGGACTTTGAAAGCGTCCCTTTGAATTGTCACGGTTATGAACCAACGGTTTGGGCTTCCACCCGCCCTCCCGCTGGCCCCCCCCCCCCCTCGGAGGCCTAGTCCCCGCCGGCCTTCTTGCAGTCCTCCTTGGCGACCCTCAGCCTGGACAGGATGGGCTTCTTGGGGAACTTGAGGGTGGTGCAGCCGAACTGGCTCACGCCGCCCGTGTCCCTGGGGAGCTTCTCGCGCCGCTGCACCCAGCTCCTCCAGCCGGGCTTCCAGCAGTACACGCTGTCGTAGAAGCGCGACCCGTTCTCCCCGCCCAGCACGTAGATCCGCCGCTTCCAGCGGGCCACGCCGCCGGCCGCGATGCGCCGCGGGAGTCCCGGGAAAACCACCGGACTGGGGGCGCGGTCGCTGCCGCCGCCGCCGCCGCCGCCGCCGCCCACGCCGCCGCCACCGCCGCCCACGCCGCGCTCCCCGACCGGCGCGCCCCCTCCCCCGGTGACCTCCCGCTCCGCGCCGGACCCCCGGCCCTCCCGGAAGAAGAGCACGCGCCCCGTGGCGTCCAGCGTCTCCAGGTTGGTGTAGTTGCCGTCCAGGAACTTGCTGGCGTCCCGCATGTAGCCGCCGATGGCGCACACGCCGCCCCGCACCGCCACCCCGCCCGCCAGGCAGGTGGCGCCCGAGTCCAGCGCCACGCGCGTCCAGCAGTCCGTCAGCGTGTGGTACACCAGCACGCCGGAGTGCACCACCGCCCGGTTCTGCTCCAGCGTGGTGCCGCCCAGCAGGTACAGCCGGCCCCGCAGCGCCGCGCAGGCGAAGGCCCGCAGCGGGAGGGGCAGCCGGGGGCCGGGCCCCCACCGCAGGGACGCCAGCTCCAGCGTCTCGCAGGAGTCCAGCAGGGCGGAGCGGTTGCTGCCGCCCAGCGCGTACAGCGAGTCGCCGCAGCCCAGCAGCCCCAGCATGGCCCGGGGCTGCAGCATGGCCGGCCGCTCCATCCAGCGGTCCAGCACGGCGTCGTACTCGTGCACGGCGGCCGACACCGTGCCCGTGCGCAGGATGCCGCCGGCCACGAACAGCCGGTCGCCGACCGCCGTGCAGCCGGGGCAGACCAGCGAGCCCAGCGCCGCCAGCTTCTCCCACTTGCCCGTGCGCGGGTCGAAGCAGTCCACGGCGTAGCTCCGCTCCGCCGGGCTGCTGCCGCTGCCGCCGCCGCCGTCGTCGTCGTCCTCCCGCGGCGTCAGGTCCACGCACACGATCTTCTTCTCGAACATGCCCTCCCGCGGCCTCAGCGGGCCCCCCGGCCCGCCGCCGCCCGCCCCCCCCGCCGCCGCCCACGCCGCCGCCGGCCCCAGCTCCTGGCTCAGCCGCCGGCTCTCCTCCGGCGAGAGCAGGCCCGGCCGCAGGTGGTGCAGCAGCGCCGGCATGTAGGCGTAGCGCGCCAGGGGCTGGTGCTCGGCCCAGCGCCGGGCCGCGTCGTACACCTCCGCCTCCGACTCCACGCCCAGCCGGTCCGAGCTCAGCAGGCTGCTCAGGGTGCCGTGGTCCAGCAGCAGGAAGTCCTTCTGCCGCGCCACGCGGGGGAAGTGCTGGGCCACCAGCCGCAGGGAGGCCCGCAGCAGCAGCTGGTCGTGGTGCGAGCGGGCCAGGGAGTACATGCCCAGGCAGTTGTCCACAGACAGGTGCTCAAACAGAAACCTGGAGGAGGAGGAGGAGGAGGAGACCGAGAGGATGGAGAGGAAACCTTGGCACTTTTAGATATCTTTGTTATTAATTAACTGAAGATAAAGAAAAAAAAGGATTGGTGTCCCCCTAGTCACTCATGGTTGGGTATTTGCAGATGATATGTTACACTTTGGTTAATGGTAGCTGGGGAATTTGTGGGCCGGCATTAGCTCAGGAGGTAGAGCGGGTTTGGCTGGTAACCGCGAGGTTGCTAGAGCGCCGAGGTCCCTGAGTGAGACACCTCACCCTGACTGCTCCTGACCCGCTGGCTGTCCGCCCTGCGTGGTCGACTCCGCCCGTCGGTGTGTGAATGTGTGCATGAACGGGTGAACGTCAGTCAACACTGTTAAGCGCTTTGGATAAAAAATATGAATAAGGACCGTTTACCATTTAACTTATCCACCAGAACTGAAGGAGTGAAGTTACTACTCAGGCGGAGAGAGGCCCCTGACCTAACTCTAACAGGCTTGATTCTCGGGACCCGTGGCGGGGGGGGGATCCCACCTCTTAGTTTTTTGGTTGCAGCTCGGTGAAGTACAACAGGGTCCAGCGGCACCGAGGGCCCGCAGCTCGTGCTGCGGCCCTCGGTGACGGACGGACGGGGGTTTTACCTGGAGCACAGCTCCTGCAGGGGCATGACCTGGAGCAGGTTGGCCGCCACGAACAGGTCCTCCGCCGTGTCCAGCGAGAGCCCCGCCTCGCCGGTGTAAACAAAGTGGATGACGGTCTCCATGACGGACGACGTCACCTCCTCCAGCCGGATCTCCGTGAGGCGGGACTCCACCAGCGGGCTGGTGAACATGGCCCGGAAGTAGGGGCTCACCGCCGCCAGCAGCACCCTGGAACGGCCCGCGGAGGTTAAGGGGGTTAGCGTGGAAGGGAGGGACTGGGGTGAGACACTGCCTCCTACAGAGGTCGCCCCCCACGGCAACGCTTCCAGTAAAGGACGCGGCGGCGGCGGCTGCGGCGGCAGACCCACCTGTGACACATGAACTTCTTGCCCTCCACGAGCAGGGTGACGTCGCACAACTGCTGGGCGTCCAGGAGCTGCTTCAGTCCTGAGACACCCGGGGGGTGAGGGTGAGGGTGGGGGGTCGGACGGAGGAGTTGGAAAAATAAAATAAATTGGAGACAAAGATTAAGTTACGTGAAGACTTCCTCTAACAGTCCACGGTCCGTCCCATACGCGTGTGTGTGTATGTGTTGCCGTGGTACCGTGCGTGATGTAGTCCCCCAGCGGGGTGGTACTGTCGTCGGGGAAGTCCTCCTCCTCGGAGTCACTGTCGGATAGCGGCTCCCCTCCGCCGCCGTCCCCGTCCTGCCACGGCTGGGGGCGCCAGGTGACCGTGCCCCCCACCCCGCGCACCGCGTTCATCTGCCGACCACGGGACACATGAGCATGATTCACTTCCCTGACAGTGCAGTGTCACGCAAGTGTGGAGCGACATGCACATGTGTTTACCTTTGGCAGACCGTTTCACCGTTCACCGTTTAAGGGTGCGCGGGTCATAGCGTTATATAGTGCCCGACAGAAATGTACACAACAAGTTACAGGACGGTAGTTGTAGGAGTGTGATGTGATGTGCAGTGGTCGGATATGTGTTGGCTTTTCAGACATTCAAGACACACTTCGTTTATAATTGCGCCTGGGTAACAATGTGGCAACGTCGAAGATTAGATCGCTACATAACTCATAATTACCTTGGCTCTTCTTCTCGTTTCCACTGTGAAGCTTTGTGTGTTCTCAACACTAACGTTAACTGATGGGGGGCACTGTGTGTCTGGGCGACCCTCCTATGTGTGTGTGGACCAGAGACGTGCAGAGGGGACGGACTGTCTCATTGGTGGTGGTGTTGTTGTTGTCCGAGGAGCTCCCGGGAAACACTGAGGTGATTATAGGCTGAAGATACCCCGGCCTTCTTTGGTGACAGCAGGCTATTAGGTTTTTAATCTAGCCCAACACAGACCACCACCGGTCAAACCCCAAGCTAGGGCTAGCCTAGCTTGCAGAGCAGACCCCCAATCATCTCCAGCAGCCAGGGACTACAATATGTTGTCAAACTGGCCCATTCCTTCCAACGCACTACATTAGACCACCATGGTGCGGTGTGACAGTGGACCGGGAGATGGTCAACCATAGAAGAGGCTCAGGGGAGGCGATGAGGTGGTTTCAGTCGCTCCGCTGTGTGGATCTGCTGTGTGTGTGTGTCTGAGCCCCTGAACTGTGTGGATCTGAACCGCATTACCGCACAGCGATGCTCCCGCGGATCTGATTGGTCAGCCTTTGAACTGTGACGTTTTGTTCGGGGTTCAAGTTTTTCCACGAGATATTAACTGACACGACGTGGTGTCAAAAATGTGCACGTTAATGTCATTGCTTTACATCGACAATAGTCCGGTGACAAAGACAACGTTACTGTATTTTTGCTGTACAAGCTGTGCACGCTTGCTCTAATCCGATTGGCCAGCAAAATGTTGACCACGCCCATGAGTCCCCGCCTCATCTGAACCAGCGCGCTTCCGTAGTTGAACAACAAACATGGCGACCTGCATTGGCATGGTCGCAAGAGTTGGAGGTGTCACATTCAATGCATTAAAGCCGGTAACCTGTGGATATGCAAGACGAGCATCTAATCAACTGTGCCCGCGTCGCTTTGCTCATGGTATCCGCAGTAGTCTCTATGATCATGTCCGCGAAGGGTACAGTGACAAGCCGGACCTGGATATGCGCCTTGTGTGTGAGGAAACGGACAAAGTCATAGCCAATGTGGAGCACAGGAAAGGAGGCTTGCGCGGGGATGATGTCAGAGAGATTGTAAGACACTGCACTTACTTTCTATTCTAAGCATTGATCACCGTGACTTTTTCTCTTGTTGTCTTGTGTTGTATGTGTGTAGTTACCCACTGTGTGTACGCTTATACCGCAGTGTGTTGTAAACAATTCACCTGACATGTGATCGGGACGAGCGGTGCAGGGCAATACGCAGACAATCATGCAGTGTTTCTCCTGAATGTATCAAATGATGTGTCCGTGTGCCGTGCCGATACATAGGTGAGCGTATGGCAGCAGCTCCAGGATGTGAGGAGCAGCATCTCTGAGCTGGAGCAGCAGAAGAAGGCTGTCAGTGAAGATGTGCGACTGCTTGTGGTCAGTATGGCTCCTCCCCCATCGCACTGTGTACATTGATAGCTACTCCAGCTCCAGATACAGAGCAGAATACTCTCTGTTTTCAATGCATAGACCAATTGATGTGTTCTACAGTAAAGTGTGTGTGTGTGTGTGTGTGTGTGTGTGTGTGTGTGTGTGTGTGTGTGTGTGTGTGTGTGTTTTACGTTTTGGCATCAATGTGTATACATTTATAAACAACTATATCTTATTGTGAACACTCATTAGACATTAAGTCATGCTGTTATTATGACCCTGATTATCACCTCTTATTCACAGGAGAAGAATGACAAGAAATCTCTGGCCAATGTGAGTCCAACCATCGCTTCAATACCTGGAGTGTACTATGCCAATGGAGCCAATTTCACCAGCAGCTCCCCAATGCATGCCTGGAGATCACACACACACACACACACACACACACACACACACACACACACACACACACACACACACACACACACACACACACACACACACACACTTAGAGTAGAGTAGAGTAACAAATAGCTGTGACACAATCTTCTAAACGTGGTCCTCACAGCTGCCGGAGTTCAACCAAGCACGCCAGAAGGGCCGTGAGATCCGCGGGCGGCTGAATCTTCTCTACCCTCAGGAGAGCGAGCTGGAGGCCGAGCACTACGGCCGCGCCCTCCGCCTGCCCAACACCACACACCCTGATGTGGTAAAGACACGCACACACACACACGCACACGCACACGTCCACTCATCCATGTTTACACAGCGCATGCATACACACTCGAGCATCGAGTCAGACCGATTGATAATGTAATCTGTTACATGTTTTGAAAAGATAACGCTAATTGTCATTTTGTTGACCCCTTTTCCTTTCTCAGCCAATCGGCGACGAGAGCCAAGCGCGGGTGGTGGAGCTGATTGGTCAGAAGCCAGGTGATCCGTTGCCTTGTCTTCACCGCTGAAGTGCTGTCCTCTGGTTGCTTTGAGATTCTCACTCATTTTCAGTTAATCATGCTATCGTGCAATTAAAGAGGATGGATCGAAACGGGTAAAGCGCATGTGTCCTCTAACACACGTTTTGTCTCCTTTCTGGCTTCAGAGTTTAACTTCAAACCCAAAGGCCACTTGGAGCTGGGGGAACGGCTGGGCATCATCAGACAGAGGTGACCACGGTGGATTAGTTGAATATATATATATATATATTTTATTACTTTGTGTTTCTGACTGTTGCATGGTTTTTTAATATTGTTAGGACTACCTCTGTTATTACTGTTCATGTTTTTGATGGCTTCAGCCATTTCAGAACGTCATTTGGAGTACATTTCAGGGTACTCGAAACTATCTGTGATGTATCATTTGGGACTAGTAAACATCAGGACTTACCAACGTTGAAATTTGTTGTTTTCTTGGGAAGACCCGCAAAGGATGTGTATAAAATATACACTATTTGGGGGCGGCATTAGCTCAGGAGGTAGAGCGGGTTGGCTGGTAACTGCAAGGTTGCTGGTTCGATCCCCTGAGCGAGACACCCTCACCCTGACTGCTCCTGACCAGCCGGCTGTCGCCCTGCGTGGGTGACTCCGCCGTCGGTGTGTGAATGTGTGCATGGAATGAGTGAATGTCAGTCAACACTGTAATGCGCTTTGGATAAAAGCGCTATATAAACGAGGACCATTTACCATTCTTGTAATTAAGGACACTATTACTCAGAATCAAGGGGATGGCAATTGGTGGGCGTCCCTGCCTTTCACTACATGCCTGTAGTTCTTCTGGCCATCCAGTTCAAGTTTTTTAGTTTCTTTATTACACTCTATTTCAGAGTAAATAGTCGTGTTTATTGACCGCTGTGTTCACTGTCCCTCTGTGATCCCGTGTAGACACCTGGCTCACGTCTCGGGTCACCGGTCGTACTACCTGAGGGGGACCGGGGCGCGGCTTCAGACCGCCCTCCAGAACCTCGCCCTGGACACGCTGCAGCGACGGGTGGGGCCTCTGATTAGATGCAATGTGTACGTTATGTATGTATGTATGTATGTAGTATACGTTATGTATGGGATCGCTGCGTGTTTCAACTCCCAACGCCTCTGTGAACGTGTGCTGTGTCTCAGGGCTTCGTTCCCATGGTGGTGCCGGACATGCTGAAGGGAGCTGTGTTTGTGAGTATTATATAATGCCACTCGGATCCTTTTCACCTTCTCCTTCATTTACACCTTTTTAAGAAAAATTTAGCATCAATTATTGTCGTCTCGACTCATTGATTTCATCACTCGAGTTAAATGTACACAAAGAGTTTTCTCTCATGCCAGGAAATGAGAACTGATGCGCTCTTCAAATTGGGAACGATTGAACAAAAAGACAAGAAAGAAATGAGCCGCGTGCCCTTTCTCTCCCCCTGCTCCGCTCCAGGAGGGCTGTGGGATGCAGCCCAACGCCCACCGCTCCCAGGTCTACTCCCTGGACCCCCTCCAGTTCCCTGACCTCAACCTGGCTGGCACCGGAGAAGTCGGGGTGGCAGGTAGCACGCATGACAGCACTCCACCACCAGCAACGACTGGAGTGCACCACGCACTGTTGCATTGTGGGCGGACCGTGGAAGTCAACCATGTGGACGTTTGTTCGCTGAAGATGCAGCGTATTTGACTTGAGGGGTTTAACAGTTAGTTTTTATTTACACAAAGCAGTTGAAAACCAATTTATTACAAATATTTTAACAGTCTACATTAGGCCCGGGCGATATGGCTGAAAGACATATCACGATATGACTCGATAATATTGATCGATATCGATGACTATTGATCATTTTAATGACCTAAAAAGACTAGGAATTACCATGCTGGATTTAAACACTTCTGTTTAGCACTTAATACGACCGTCCACTGTTCTTCATTGATAAATACTCCAATGTCGACACAACAACGAAAAACACTCAAATATCGTAAATAAGTACGGAACCGTGTTTGTGTAACAAACCCAGCTGCTCGATTCGGTGGTCCAGTCTCTTATCGATATATATATTGAACATGTTTTATATTGATATTGATCAAAAGTCTATCACAATACAATAATCTATTGTTTTATTGCCCAGGCCTAGTCTACATGTACATACTGGTCATGTGCAACAGGAGATGGCTAATGCACATGTGTTCTTCTGCGTCAGGGTTCTTCATGGACCATGCTGTGAACTGGGCAGACCTTCCTGTCAGGTGAGCCGCCCTTCCTGGGTTTGGACCAAGGGACAATGAAGGCTATGTTTGATTTAGGGCTGGGCGATTCATCGAATTTTGATTGCGATTTCGATTTCAGAGTGAAAAGATCACCAAACTAATATAATCGAGTTGAAACGATTAAATTGTATTTATTTTTTTCTTTTATTTTTTTATAAAAACAGAACAGCTGGATTCATATCTGGACTTTATTTTGTATTTGACCATTTTGTGTATATTTTTAAGGGGAAATTTCAAAGTTCTCATTTACAAAGTGTTTTTTTTAGAGAGAAATTATGAATAAATGCATCATGTTTTCAAACTCAAAAATAATCGTTCGAATAATCGAGATTTCAATATTGACCAAAATAATCGTGATTATGATTTTTTTCCATAATCGAGCAGCCCTAGTTAGATTTTAACCCTGTTGTATTTGATCTGTTAACCGCCCCCCGGGGGGGGCAGGTCGGTGTGCAGCAGCACGTGTTACAGAGCAGAGACGGACACGGGCCGGGAGACCTGGGGGCTCTACAGAGTGCACCACTTCAACAAGGTACACTCGAGGTGCGTTCACACCAAAAGTGAAGCGTGACGCGTGACGCCACATAACAAAGTCACTGCAAAGAGGCGAATGGACGCAAATCTGTTGCCGGGGCGGCGAGAATGACGCGAAAACTGAGAGCTGTGTGTATAGAGCCGTGTGTATAGAGCCGTGTGTGTAGAGCTGTGTGTGTAGAGCCGTGTGTATAGAACCGTTTATGGTTCTGGATGGGGTTTGTGAACCCAGACACGATGGCCTTGGGTTCCCCCGACGTCTTTGGGACTTCCACAATAAGAGAGATAATAACAGAGTCGCACTGGGGGTTATCTCGGTCATTGTTGGCCGGTGGAAACGTTGGCGTCTACGTCTAAGCTCTTCGACCTCACGGTCAAACTTGCGTGAGGGGAAAATAATAAACTCTTTGCGTTTGTTGAGACCACCGCTTTGAGGGCGTGACCCGGAGCGTTTCTCTATGCACAGGCGGTCGCCTAGGGCCACCTGCAGGGGGCGCACCAGATCCAGGTTCAGAAGAATTACTTTTATTAGACTAGGGTTAGTTAGTTACACTATTGTACAGTTACACAAGAGTACAATTCTTATACTAGGTACCTCAACACGCACATAACGGCAACAATACGATATAAAGTAAATAGATAGATTAAATAGATAGATTTAAAAAGATAGATTAATAGATAGATAACAAAAATATATTAAATAAGTAAGAAAAATAAGTAAAAAGTGACAGAAATGTAACAAATGTAAACTGATCAAGTGGATTGTAGTGCAAAATACAGTGCAGTGCAAAAATGTTGCAATTACAGTAAATGAATGCAGTATATGTATTTAAATAGTCTCTAGTGGTCTCGTGCGTGGGGCTGGTTTGTGGGTAGTGGATTCCCCCAGGAGCTTGACTGCTTATACAATTGGACGCCTGCCGCCATATACACTTGTGTATTATAGAAAATCTATTTTTACCCCGTTTCTCCAAATGTTAGTAGTTGCCCATTCCCAACGTATTTATTTGTTACCTTTTGAGATGAAGGTGAAGACGAGAGAAGGCGGGAGAGGGGCCATGTGTGGACGACAGTTGGAAGTTCACGGTCCAAAGTTCGAAATGAATCGTCTACATTCGTTGACATTTTCTGCACGTCTGATCGGATCTGTAGCGCACCAACAAATGAAAAGATCAAAGCCATCTGGGGCGCGGTCTAGGAAGCAGAGCAGCACACATTATTTATCTTGGGTTGTTTTTATAATAGGCTTTAATAATTTATAAAGTTTTTTTTCCCCCTGAAGATTTCTTGATAAGTGTGTGTGTGTGTGTGTGTGTGTGTGTGTGTGTGTGTGTGTGTGTGTGTGTGTGTGTGTGTGTGTGTGTGTGTGTGTGTGTGTGTGTGTGTGTGTGTGCGCGTGTGCGTGCAGGTGGAGATGTTTGGCGTGACCGCTGATGAGACGGGAGAGGAGAGCTCTCAGCTCCTTCAGGAGTTTGTCTCCTTGCAGAAAGAGATGTTCTCCTCACTGGAGCTACACTACCGGTCTGTGTACACACACGCACACACGCGCACACACACACACACACACACACACACACACGCGCGCGCACACGCACACGCACAGCTTTCTTCCAACCGATGGTCCATCTGTCCTCCGCCCGTCCATCTGTAAAAAAAAAAAAAACGCCGTTGCCATGTAGAATGTCTCCGCTGTGATTGGACGATCCCTCGTGTTGTTCATTCACCAGGGTGCTGGACATGCCCACGCAGGAACTCGGCCTCCCGGCCCACAGGAAGTACGACATAGAGGCCTGGATGCCCGGCAGGAACAGCTACGGAGAGGTGAGTGAGTGCTGTGTGACGGCGTGGTGATGTTGGTGGTGGTGTTGTTGGCACCGTCACCATGGTAACCAGCCGCCGGCATTTATCGCACCGTCTACAGTTAAGGCCCGGGCAATAAAACAATAGATTATCGCAGACTTTTGCTCGATATCAATTTAAAACATGTTCAATATATATATATATCGATAAGAGACTGGACCACCGAATCTAGCAGCTGGGTTTGTTACACAAACACGGTTCCGTACTTATTTACGATATTTGAGTGTTTTTCGTTGTTGTATCGACGTTGGGAGTATTGATCAGTGAAGAACAGTGGAGGGTCGTGTTAAGTGTTAAACAGAAGTGTTTAAATCCACCATGGTAATTCCTAGTCTTTTTAGGTCATTACGATTATCAATAGTTATCGATATCGATCAATATGATGGAGTTATATCGTGATATGTCTTTCAGCCCATATCGCCCGGGCCTAGTCTACAGTACAGCTTCTCACACATGGAGAAAAACACGTTAAACGGTCAATGGACTGCATTTCTATAGCGCTTTTATCCAAAGCGCTTTACATTATTGCCTGACATTCACACATTTCATGCACACATTCACACACCGACGGCGGAGTCAGACCACGCAGGGCGGACAGCCAGCCAGCCAGCCAGCGGGTCGGGAGCAGTCAGGGTGAGGGCGTCTCGCTCAGGGGACACCTCGGCACTCCGGGGAATCGAACCAGCGACCTTGCGGTTACCAGCCGACCCCCGCTGTACCTCCCCGTTAGCGTCGTGTCTTCTTCCCCCTGTTTCGTTCACTTCAGATCTC